>NC_069499.1:1059464767-1059537267 GCF_027579735.1 Bombina bombina
AACTGCGCAGTAATGGCGCGAAAATTAGGCTCTGCCTACTACAGAGAAAGGCCCTTCCTGACTGAGAAGGTGTCTAAACCAGTGCCTGACGTAAAAAAACGTTCCCCAAAGTTATAAAGTGTGAATTTCAACATCAAACTGTATAAAATGCCTAAATAAAGCAATCGATCTAGCCCATAAAAGTGTCTACCAGTTTTATAGCCCATATTAAGCCCTTTATTCTGTTTGAGACTAAGAAAATGGCTTACCGATCCCCATGAGGGGAAAAATGACAGCCTTCCAGCATTACACAGTCTTGTTAGAAATATGGCTAGTCATACCTTAAGCAGAGAAGTCTGCCAACTGCTCCCCCCAACTGAAGTTATCTCATCTCAACAGTCCTGTGTGGGAAAAGCAATCGATTTTAGTTACTGCTGCTAAAATCATACTCCTCTCACAAACAGAACTCTTCATCTTTTTCTGTTTCAGAGTAAATAGTACATACCAGCACTATTTTAAAATAACAAACTCTTGATAGTAGAATAAAAAACTACAACTAAACACCACATACTCTTCACCATCTCCGTGGAGATGCTACTTGTTCAGAGCGGCAAAGAGAATGACTAGGGGGGCGGAGCCTGGGAGGGACTATATGGACAGCTTTTGCTGTGCTCTTTGCCATTTCCTGTTGGGGAGGAGAATATTCCCACAAGTTATGGATGACGCCGTGGACCGGACACACCAATGTTGGAGAAAAGGTGGTTTTGTTTTGCCCACATACTGAATTTGGCATCCCCTACAGGTGAGGAGATAAATGACATGATTAGAGTTACAGCAGGGACATTTAAAGAGTCTATATTTGATACCTTACTTCCCTCTGCACCCTACACATCCATTTTCTATTTCGTCCCCAAATTGCACATAGACAGTGTACACCCCCCTGGTAGACCCATGTAACTCATTAGATCCCCCACTAATGGTTGTAAATATGCATCCACCAGTTCGGAAAGGGGCTCAAGCAGGGAACCCACCCCCAAGATAATGGGTCTACCAGGGGGGTGTACACTGTCTTTCTGCAATGTGGAGAAGAAATAGAAAATGGGTGTGTAGGGTGCAGAGGGAAGTTAGGTATCAAATATAGACTCCTTAAATGCCCCTGCTGCAACTCTAATCATGTCATTTATCTCACCTGTAGGGGGTGCCAAATTCAGTATGTGGGCAAAGGAAACACCTTCTTAAGGACAGGGCCCTAGAACATGTAAGAGATATAGAAAATCCTGAAATATTCACCCTGGTGGCTAAACACTTTAAATCCATGCATGCAGGGAATGTATCGCTCTTGTCAATTCAAGCTATTGGTCATGTCCCCCAACACAGGAGAGGAGGGGAGGGGACAGGGAGTACAAACTTAATTACAAAGAGGCCCAGTGGATTTTTTATTCAAGCACCAGACATCCCCTGGGAATAAATATGGAAAGTGATGTAAATCTATTTATCCAGATACTTTTACCCCAATATGATTTACCACATATAAAGTCCACAAGAAACTCAAAAAGTCTATAAAGTTAACAAACACATTACATATATAAACACAAAAACAATTGGTATGAATAATTTGAACTATAAAATGAGTAATGGAATATTAATGACCACATAGGCTAAGTATCAGACAATGTTAGGAATGATTAATGAAAAAGGCAGAAAGGGGTTAACTAATTGTTTTTAATTCAAATGTACATTTCTCTTTAAATAGAGGTCCCAGCAGCGGCACTAACCAGCAGTGATCAAGTGTGGTAGACCCACACAAAACATGTCTGCATTTATTTGCCGTGCTGTGACCCTGGATTTGTCGTTTTGAGCTGTTGCTCTTTTGTTCTTATCTGCTGTAACTCCAAATAAAGCTATTTTTTTACCTGCATCAGCTTGACCCTGCATATCTGCTTTTCCTCAGCATCAGGTGATGCCCGGAGGTACTTTGTTGTTTCACATGATTGTTTGCGCTTTGGACGGAGGCGCTCTTTCTGGTGCTCCCAGGACGAAGAGGAAGGACACAGTGACCGGTGCCTACGCTGAAGAGACACTGCCCGCTACACAGATCCTCACTAGCTGGAAAGCGCCACTATATTTTGCCTGTACTTATACTAGTCTGTGATTGGCTGACGTCTGTCACATGGTACAGGGGCTGGCAAATGGGAGAAGAAAAAAAATTGTCATAAAAAAATCTACTGCTTTCGAGAAATTCAGAGTAAGTCTTATTGCATTGTCTTTTTATTATGCACTGCTACTGTATTTAGTGGTCCTTTATATATGGCTTTTTCAAATGCATAACTGATTTTATTGCGTTTAAAAATAAAAAATGAATTGGGAACAAAAATACTATCAAAGACTGAGATGTTTAATCTCCCTTACCAAAAAAAAAAAACTAAGATACCATAGGTCACATCTTGTCAGAATAGAATTTTCTAAAAAAAATATATAAATAAAATAGTGTATAGTCAATTAACACAAAAAATACCAACAAATATAAACATTAGTTTCATTTTTACTTTTCTAAATAACAAGAAACATCTAGCCTGTTTTGTCAGTGAATGAAATTAACGCATTCTGCAGGCTTCATGGCACTTTGCTTATTTATTTACTTAAAATTAACTGTATCCTAATATCAGGCTAACTTTCAATGCAGCTCAGTTTTAGAAAAGAAGCAGGTTTCTGCTTTTATCCCTTTACATAAACCTTCTGTTATCATACTTAGGGTCAGGTGGGCCTTCACCAAGTGGCTTCATTGAGAGTTTGCAGAGTGATCGAAACACTAGGAATGCATCTTTCTGCAAAATATGAGAGAATCTTGAACTGGTATTATGGCCATGAAGGGAATCAATTTCCTAAACAAGAGAAATTTAAGAAAATAGATTAAATTCACTGCTTGGAAAACATGAAATAAAAAAAAAAAAAAACAAACACACACACACATATATATATATATATATATATATAACACAATTTATGCTTACCTGATAAATTTATTTCTCTTGAGGTGTATCCAGTCCAACAGGAAGTTGCAAGAGGACACCCACAGCAGAGCTGTAATATAGCTCCTCCCCTAACTGTCATAGCCAGTCATTCGACCGAAAACAAGCCGAGAAAGGAGGAACCATAGGGTGTAGTGGTTACTGTAGTTTAAATTTAAAAATTACCTGCCTTAAAATAACAGGGCGGGCCGTGGACTGGATACACCACAAGAGAAATAAATTTATCAGGTAAGCATAAATTGTGTTTTCTCTTGTAAGGTGTATCCAGTCCACGAATCATCCATTACTTGTGGGATACCAATACCAAAGCTAAAGTGCACGGATGAAGGGAGGGACAAGGCAGGAACTTAAATGGAAGGAACCACTGCCTGCAAAACCTTTCTCCCAAATATAGCCTCCGAAGAAGCAAAAGTATCAAATTTGTAAAATTTTGAAAAAGTATGAAGCGAAGACCAAGTCGCCGCCTTGCAAATCTGTTCAACAGAAGCCTCATTTTTAAAGGCCCAAGTGGAAGCCACAGCTCTAGTGGAATGAGCTGTATTCCTTTCAGGAGGCTGCTGTCCAGCAGTCTCATAGGCTAAGCGGATTAAGCTTCTTAGCCAAAAAGAAAAACAGAATTTATGTTTACCTGATAAATTACTTTCTCCAACGGTGTGTCCGGTCCACGGCGTCATCCTTACTTGTGGGATATTCTCCTCCCCAACAGGAAATGGCAAAGAGCCCAGCAAAGCTGGTCACATGATCCCTCCTAGGCTCCGCCTTCCCCAGTCATTCGACCGACGTAAAGGAGGAATATTTGCATAGGAGAAACCATATGATACCGTGGTGACTGTAGTTAAAGAAAATAAATTATCAGACCTGATTAAAAAACCAGGGCGGGCCGTGGACCGGACACACCGTTGGAGAAAGTAATTTATCCGGTAAACATAAATTCTGTTTTCTCCAACATTGGTGTGTCCGGTCCACGGCGTCATCCTTACTTGTGGGAACCAATACCAAAGCTTTAGGACACGGATGAAGGGAGGGAGCAAATCAGGTCACCTAAATGGAAGGCACCACGGCTTGCAAAACCTTTCTCCCAAAAATAGCCTCAGAAGAAGCAAAAGTATCAAACTTGTAAAATTTGGTAAAAGTGTGCAGTGAAGACCAAGTCGCTGCCTTACATATCTGATCAACAGAAGCCTCGTTCTTGAAGGCCCATGTGGAAGCCACAGCCCTAGTGGAATGAGCTGTGATTCTTTCAGGAGGCTGCCGTCCGGCAGTCTCATAAGCCAATCTGATGATGCTTTTAATCCAAAAAGAGAGAGAGGTAGAAGTTGCTTTTTGACCTCTCCTTTTACCAGAATAAACAACAAACAAGGAAGATGTTTGTCTGAAATCCTTTGTAGCATCTAAATAGAATTTTAGAGCGCGAACAACATCCAAATTGTGCAACAAACGTTCCTTCTTTGAAACTGGATTCGGACACAAAGAAGGCACGACTATCTCCTGGTTAATGTTTTTGTTAGAAACAACTTTCGGAAGAAAACCAGGTTTAGTACGTAAAACCACCTTATCTGCATGGAACACCAGATAAGGAGGAGAACACTGCAGAGCAGATCATTCTGAAACTCTTCTAGCAGAAGAAATTGCAACCAAAAACAAAACTTTCCAAGATAATAACTTAATATCAACGGAATGTAAGGGTTCAAACGGAACCCCCTGAAGAACTGAAAGAACTAAATTGAGACTCCAAGGAGGAGTCAAAGGTTTGTAAACAGGCTTGATTCTAACCAGAGCCTGAACAAAGGCTTGAACATCTGGCACAGCTGCCAGCTTTTTGTGAAGTAACACAGACAAGGCAGAAATCTGTCCCTTCAAGGAACTTGCAGATAATCCTTTCTCCAAACCTTATTGAAGAAAGGATAGAATCTTAGGAATTTTTACCTTGTCCCAAGGGAATCCTTTAGATTCACACCAACAGATATATTTTTTCCATATTTTGTGGTAAATTTTTCTAGTTACAGGCTTTCTGGCCTGAACAAGAGTATCAATAACAGAATCTGAGAACCCTCGCTTTGATAAGATCAAGCGTTCAATCTCCAAGCAGTCAGTTGGAGTGAGACCAGATTCGGATGTTCGAACGGACCTTGAACAAGAAGGTCTCGTCTCAAGGTAGCTTCCATGGTGGAGCCGATGACATATTCACCAGGTCTGCATACCAAGTCCTGCGTGGCCACGCAGGAGCTATCAAGATCACCGATGCCCTCTCCTGATTGATCCTGGCTACCAGCCTGGGGATGAGAGGAAACGGCGGGAATACATAAGCTAGTTTGAAGGTCCAAGGTGCTACTAGTGCATCTACTAGAGTCGCCTTGGGATCCCTGGATCTGGACCCGTAGCAAGGAACCTTGAAGTTCTGACGAGAGGCCATCAGATCCATGTCTGGAATGCCCCACAGTTGAGTAATTTGGGCGAAGATTTCCGGATGGAGTTCCCACTCCCCCGGATGTAATGTCTGACGACTCAGAAAATCCGCTTCCCAATTTTCCACTCCTGGGATGTGGATTGCAGACAAGTGGCAGGAGTGAGTCTCCGCCCATTGAATGATTTTGGTCACTTCTTCCATCGCCAGGGAACTCCTTGTTCCCCCCTGATGGTTGATGTACGCAACAGTCGTCATGTTGTCTGATTGAAACCGTATCAACTTGGCCTTTGCTAGCTGAGGCCAAGCCTTGAGAGCATTGAGTATCGCTCTCAGTTCCAGAATATTTATCGGTAGAAGAGATTCTTCCCGAGACCAAAGACCCTGAGCTTTCAGGGGTCCCCAGACCGCGCCCCAGCCCACCAGACTGGCGTCGGTCGTGACAATGACCCACTCTGGTCTGCGGAAGCTCATCCCCTGTGACAGGTTGTCCCGGGACAGCCACCAACGGAGTGAATCTCTGGTCCTCTGATTTACTTGTATCGTCGGAGACAAGTCTGTATAGTCCCCATTCCACTGACTGAGCATGCACAGTTGTAATGGTCTTAGATGAATGCGCGCAAAAGGAACTATGTCCATTGCCGCTACCATCAAACCTATTACTTCCATGCACTGCGCTATGGAAGGAAGAGGAACGGAATGAAGTATTTGACAAGAGTTTAGAAGTTTTGTTTTTCTGGCCTCTGTCAGAAAAATCCTCATTTCTAAGGAGTCTATTATTGTTCCCAAGAAGGGAACCCTTGTTGACGGAGATAGAGAACTCTTTTCTACGTTCACTTTCCATCCGTGAGATCTGAGAAAGGCCAGGACAATGTCCGTGTGAGCCTTTGCTTGAGGAAGGGACGACGCTTGAATCAGAATGTCGTCCAAGTAAGGTACTACTGCAATGCCCCTTGGTCTTAGCACCGCTAGAAGGGACCCTAGTACCTTTGTGAAAGTCCTTTAAATCCACCGTGGTCATGAATTGACCTTCCTGGATGGAAGGAAGAATTGTTCGAATGGTTTCCATTTTGAACGATGGAACCTTGAGAAACTTGTTTAGGATCTTGAGATCTAAGATTGGTCTGAACGTTCCCTCTTTTTTGGGAACTACGAACAGATTGGAGTAGAACCCCATCCCTTGTTCTCCTAATGGAACAGGATGAATCACTCCCATTTTTAACAGGTCTTCTACACAATGTAAGAATGCCTGTTTTTTTATGTGGTCTGAAGACAATTGAGACCTGTGGAACCTCCCCCTTGGGGGAAGCCCCTTGAATTCCAGAAGATAACCTTGGGAGACTATTTCTAGCGCCCAAGGATCCAGAACATCTCTTGCCCAAGCCTGAGCGAAGAGAGAGAGTCTGCCCCCCACCAGATCCGGTCCCGGATCGGGGGCCAACATCTCATGCTGTCTTGGTAGCAGTGGCAGGTTTCTTGGCCTGCTTTCCCTTGTTCCAGCCTTGCATTGGTCTCCAGGCTGGCTTGGCTTGAGAAGTATTACCCTCTTGCTTAGAGGACGTAGCACTTGGGGCTGGTCCGTTTCTACGAAAGGGACGAAAATTAGGTTTATTTTTGGCCTTGAAAGACCTATCCTGAGGAAGGGCGTGGCCCTTGCCCCCAGTGATATCAGAGATAATCTCTTTCAAGTCAGGGCCAAACAGCGTTTTCCCCTTGAAAGGAATATTAAGCAATTTGTTCTTGGAAGACGCATCCGCTGACCAAGATTTTAACCAAAGCGCTCTGCGCGCCACAATAGCAAAACCAGAATTTTTCGCCGCTAACCTAGCCAATTGCAAAGTGGCGTCTAGGGTGAAAGAATTAGCCAATTTGAGAGCACGAATTCTGTCCATAATCTCCTCATAAGAGGAAGAATTATTATTGATCGCCTTTTCTAGTTCATCGAACCAGAAACACGCGGCTGTAGTGACAGGAACAATGCATGAAATTGGTTGTAGAAGGTAACCTTGCTGAACAAACATCTTTTTAAGCAAACCTTCTAATTTTTTATCCATAGGATCTTTGAAAGCACAACTATCTTCTATGGGTATAGTGGTGCGTTTGTTTAGAGTGGAAACCGCCCCCTCGACCTTGGGGACTGTCTGCCATAAGTCCTTTCTGGGGTCGACCATAGGAAACAATTTTTTAAATATGGGGGGAGGGACGAAAGGTATACCGGGCCTTTCCCATTCTTTATTTACAATGTCCGCCACCCGCTTGGGTATAGGAAAAGCTTCGGGGGGCCCCGGGACCTCTAGGAACTTGTCCATTTTACATAGTTTCTCTGGAATGACCAAATTCTCACAATCATCCAGAGTGGATAACACCTCCTTAAGCAGAGCGCGGAGATGTTCCAATTTAAATTTAAATGTAATCACATCAGGTTCAGCTTGTTGAGAAATTTTCCCTGAATCTGAAATTTCTCCCTCAGACAAAACCTCCCTGGCCCCCTCAGACTGGTGTAGGGGCCCTTCAGAACCAATATCATCAGCGTCCTCATGCTCTTCAGTATTTTCTAAAACAGAGCAGTCGCGCTTTCGCTGATAAGTGGGCATTTTGGCTAAAATGTTTTTGATAGAATTATCCATTACAGCCGTTAATTGTTGCATAGTAAGGAGTATTGGCGCGCTAGATGTACTAGGGGCCTCCTGTGTGGGCAAGACTGGTGTAGACGAAGGAGGGGATGATGCAGTACCATGCTTACTCCCCTCACTTGAGGAATCATCTTGGGCATCATTTTCTCTAAATTTTGTGTCACATAAATCACATCTATTTAAATGAGAAGGAACCTTGGCTTCCCCACATTCAGAACACAGTCTATCTGGTAGTTCAGACATGTTAAACAGGCAAAAACTTGATAACAAAGTACAAAAAACGTTTTAAAATAAACCGTTACTGTCACTTTAAATTTTAAACTGAACACACTTTATTACTGCAATTGCGAAAAAGTATGAAGGAATTGTTCAAAATTCACCAAAATTTCACCACAGTGTCTTAAAGCCTTAAAAGTATTGCACACCAAATTTGGAAGCTTTAACCCTTAAAATAACGGAACCGGAGCCGTTTTTATATTTAACCCCTTTACAGTCCCTGGTATCTGCTTTGCTGAGACCCAACCAAGCCCAAAGGGGAATACGATACCAAATGACGCCTTCAGAAAGTCTTTTCTATGTATCAGAGCTCCTCACACATGCATCTGCATGTCATGCTTCTCAAAAACAAGTGCGCAATACAGGCGCGAAAATGAGACTCTGCCTATGATTAGGGAAAGCCCCTAGAGAATAAGGTGTCCAATACAGTGCCTGCCGGTTATTTTACAAAATTCCCAAGATTAAAATAATTCCTCAAGGCTATGGAGTATAAAATATGTTTATATATAAATCGATTTAGCCCAGAAAATGTCTACAGTCTTAAAAAGCCCTTGTGAAGCCCTTTTTTTCTGTCTGTAATAAAAATGGCTTACCGGATCCCATAGGGAAAATGACAGCTTCCAGCATTACATCGTCTTGTTAGAATGTGTCATACCTCAAGCAGCAAAAGTCTGCTCACTGTTCCCCCAACTGAAGTTAATTCCTCTCAACAGTCCTGTGTGGAACAGCCATCGATTTTAGTAACGGTTGCTAAAATCATTTTCCTCTTACAAACAGAAATCTTCATCTCTTTTCTGTTTCAGAGTAAATAGTACATACCAGCACTATTTTAAAATAACAAACTCTTGATTGAATAATAAAAACTACAGTTAAACACTAAAAAACTCTAAGCCATCTCCGTGGAGATGTTGCCTGTACAACGGCAAAGAGAATGACTAGGGAAGGCGGAGCCTAGGAGGGATCATGTGACCAGCTTTGCTGGGCTCTTTGCCATTTCCTGTTGGGGAGGAGAATATCCCACAAGTAAGGATGACGCCGTGGACCGGACACACCTATGTTGGAGAAAAGAGGTTGCCAAAGCCTTTTGACCTCTCCTCTGTCCAGAGTAGACAACAAACAAAGCAGATGTTTGACGAAAATCTTTAGTAGCTTGTAAGTAAGTTTGATATCTATGGAATGAAGAGGTTCAAACGGAACTCCTTGAAGAACCTTAAGAACCAAGTTTAAGCTCCATGGTGGAGCAACAGGTTTAAACACAGGCTTGATTCAAACTAAAGCCTGACAAAATGCCTGAACGTCTGGAACATCTGCCAGACGCTAGTGCAAAAGAATAGACAGAGCAAAAATCTGTCCCTTTAAGAAACTAGCTGACAATCCTTTTTCCAAACCTTCTTGGAGAAAAGATAAAATCCTAGGAATCCTGACCTTACTCCATGAGTAACCCTTGGATTCACACCAATAAAGATATCTACGCCATACCTTATGGTAAATTTTCCTGGTGACAGGCTTTCGTGCCTGTATTAAGGTATCAATAACTGACTCGGAGAAGCCATGCTTTGATACGCAGGACTACCTTATCCGTATGAAAATCAAGCATTCAATCTCCAGGCAGTCAGCCTCAGAAATTAGATTTGGATGGTTGAAAGGACCCTGAAGTAGAAGGTCCTGTCTCAGAGGCAGAGACCATGGTGGAAAGGATGACATGTCCACTAGATCTGCATACCAAGTCCTGCGTGGCCACGCAAGTGCTATCAGAATCACTGATGCTCTCTCCTGCTTGATCTTGGCAATCAGTCGAGGGAGCAGAGGAAACGGTGGAAACACATAAGCCAGGTTGAAAGACCAGGGCGCTGCTAGAGTATCTATCAGTGTCGCCTTGGGATCCCTGGACCTGGATCCATAACACGGAAGCTTGGCGTTCTGGCGAGACGCCATGAGATCCAGTTCTGGTTTGCCCCAACGGAGAATCAGTTGTGCAAATACCTCCGGATGGAGTTCCCACTCTCCCGGATGAAAAGTCTGACGACTTAGAAAATCCGCCTCCCAGTGCTCTACACCTGGGATATGGATAGCTGATAGGTGGCAAGAGTGAATCTCTGCCCAGTGAATTATTTTTGAAACTTCTAACATCTCTAGGGAAATTCTTGTTCCCCTTCGATGGTTGATGTAAGCTACAGTCGTGATGTTGACCGACTGAAATCTGATGTACCTCAGAGTTGCTAACTGAGGCCAAACCTGAAGAGCCTTGAATATCGCTCTTAGTTCCAGAATATTTATTGGAAGGAGAGACTCCTCCTGAGTCCACGATCCCTGAGCCTTAAGGGAGTTCCAGACTGCACCCCAACCTAGAAGGCTGGCATTTATTGTTACAATAGTCCAATCTGGCCTGCGAAGGTCATACCTTTGGACAGATGGACCCGAGATAGCCACCAGGGAAGAGGATCCCTGGTCTCTTGGTCCAGATTCAGTTGAGGGGCCAAATCTGTGTAATCCCCGCTCCACTGACTGAGCCTGCATAGTTGCAGCGGTCTGAGATGTAAGCGTGCAAACGGCACTATGTCCATTGCCGCTACCATTAAGCCGATTACTTCCATACACTGAGCCACAAAAGGGCGCGGAATGGAATGAAGAACCCGACAGGAATTTAGAAGCTTTGATAACCTGGACTCCGTCAAGGTAAATTTTCATTTCTACAGAATCTTTCAGAGTCCCTAGAAAGGAAACTCTTGTGAGTGGGGATAGAGAACACTTTTCCTCGTTCACTTTCCACCCATGCGACCTCAGAAATGCCAGTACTACGTCCGTATGAGACTTGGCAATTTGGAAGTTTGACGCCTGTATCAGGATGTCGTCTAAATAAGGGGCTACTGCTATGCCCCGCGGCCTTAGGACCGCCAAAAGCGACCCTAGAACCTTTGTAAAGATTCTTGGGGCTGTAGCTAATCCAAAGGGAAGAGCTACAACTGGTAATGCCTGTCTTGAAAGGCAAACCTGAGAAACCGATTATGATCTTTGTGTATCGGAATGTGAAGATAAGCATCCTTTAGATCCACTGTAGTCATATATTGACCCTCCTGGATCAGTGGTAGGATGGTACGAATAGTTTCCATCTTGAACGACGGAACTTTGAGGAATTTGTTTAAGATCTTTAGATCCAAAATCGGTCTGAAGGTTCCCTTTTTTTTGGGAACCACAAACAGATTTGAGTAAAAACCCTGTTCCTGTTCCTCCTTTGGAACTGGATGGATCACTCCCATAACTAGGAGGTCTCGTACACAGTGTAAGAATTCCTCACTCTTAATCTGGTTTGCAGATAATTGTGAAAGGTGAAATCTCCCTTTTGGGGGGGAAGCTTTGAAGTCCAGAAGATATCCCTGGGATATAATTTCCAACGCCCAGGGATCCTGAACATCTCTTGCCCACACCTGGGTGAAGAGTGAAAGTCTGCCCCCTACTAGATCCGTTACCGGATAGGGGGTCGTTCCTTCATGCTGTCTTAGAGGCAGCAGCAGGCTTTTTGACCTGCTTACCTTTTTTCCAGGTCTGGTTTGTTCTCCAGACCGTCTTGGATTGAGCAAAAGTTTCCTCTTGTTTATTATTAGAGGAAGTTGATGCCGCACCTGCCTTGAAGTTTCGAAAGGCACGAAAATTAGACTGTTTGGCCCTAGATTTGGACCTGTCCTGAGGAAGGGCACAACCTTTTCCTCCCGTGATATCAGCAATAATCTCCTTCAAACCAGGCCCGAATAGGGTCTGCCCCTTGAAGGGAATGTTAAGTAGCTTAGATTTTAAAGTCACGTCAGCTGACCATGATTTAAGCCATAGCGCTCTGCGCGCCTGTATAGCAAAACCAGAATTCTTAGCCTTTAGTTTATTCAAATGAACAATGGCATCAGAAATAAAATAATTGGCTAGCTTAAGTGCTCTAAGTTTGCCAAGTATGTCATCCAATGGAGTCTCTACCTGTAAAGCCTCTTCCAGAGACTCAAACCAGTACGCCGCAGCAGCAGTGACAGGGGCAATGCATGCAATGGGCTGTAGGATAAAACCTTGTTGAATAAATATTTTCTTAAGGTAACCTTCTAATTTTTTATCCATTGGCTCTAAAAAAGCACAACTGTCCTCGACAGGGATAGTAGTACGCTTTGCTAGAGTAGAAACTGCTCCCTCCACCTTAGGGACTGTCTGCCATAAGTCCCGTGTGGTGGCGTCTATTGGAAAACATTTTTCTAAAAATAGGAGGGGAAGAGAACGGCACACCTGGTCTATCCCATTCCTTATTAATAATTTCTGTAAACCTTTTAGGTATTGGAAAAACATCAGTACACACCGGCACTGCAAAGCATTTATCCAGTCTACAAAATTTCTCTGGCACTGCAATGGTATCACAGTCATTCAGAGCAGCTAAAACCTCCCTAAGTAACACGCGGAGGTGTTCAAGCTTAAATTTAAATGTAGAAATATTAGAATCAGGTATCTTTCCTGAGTCATTAACATCACCCACTGACTGAAGCTCTCCTTCCTCAGCTTCTGCATATTGTGAGGCAGTATCAGACATGGTTCTTAAAGCGTCAGTATGCTCTGCATTTTGTCTCACCCCAGAGCTATCTCGCTAACCTCTAAGATCAGGTAGTCTGGCTAATACCGCTGACAGTGTATTATCCATGACTGCCGCCATGTCTTGTAAAGTAAACGCTATGGGCGCCCTAGATGTACTTGGCGCCATTTGAGTGTGAGTCCCTTGGCCGGGAGTCAAAGGGTCTGACACGTGGGGAGAGTTAGTCAGCATAACTTTCCCTTTGTCAGATTCCTCTGGTGATAATTTTTTTAAAAACAGAATATGATCTTTATTGCATAAAATGAAATCAGTACATTTGGTACACATTCTAAGATGGGGTTCCACCATGGCTTTTAAACATAATGAACAAGGAGTTTCTTCTATGTCAGACATGTTTATACAGACTAGCAATGAGACTAGCAAGTTTGGAAAACACTTTAAATCAAGTTAACAAGCAAATATAAAAAACGGTACTGTGCCTTTAAGAGAAACAAATTGTCAGAATTTGAAAAACAGTGAAAAAATGCAGTAAATCAAACGAAATTTGTATGTAATAGGCTAGCAGAGCATTGCATCCACTTGCAAATGGATGATTAACCCCTTAGTTCAAAAAACGGATAAAAAAAACGAAATAGACTTTTTTTTTTTTTCTCAAAATATTTTATTGAGACATACAGAAGAAAATAATATAGTACAACTCCACATTAGTATGCGATCAAAAATTACAAACATAGAAAGTTAAACAATAAGTCTTAGACAGTAGTGCAATAATTGGTTCTTACACTTAACACATACACAGTTCTTCATTTACTAAGAAGTATAGAGGAGGAGTTTCTCAGGCATGAATATACGGTCTCATTTTACTATTATGAGGAAAATTATGAATATAAATTGCCATAACTATATCTCTGTTTTGTGGAGAATTAGGCCAAGAGGGCCTTTCTCTGCAAGCTATAGTGAATACAGAGTGGCAACATAGTAATATAGTACAACTGTGGAGTATTCAAAAGATCTGTGTCAATGAAGAGATATAATTAATAAAAGTAATGTGAGAGAAGGGCAAAATTTCAGCGGACCAGAGCCGCTTGGGTAAAGAAGAATGGGTAAAGGACCCAGTATAATGGGGAAAATGGAGGGGGGGAGAGGCGGAGCTATAATAAATTGGACTTAATGAGATATAAGTGGTGAAAACAGGGAGGCTTTGAGCCTAGTGAGTTTTCTGGGTATCTGCTTGGGCTATAAGGGGCTGGGAGGTTACTAATCTTCTTTCACCTCCAATGTGGTGGTTTTTGCTAAGACTTATAGGTAAAGAGCAGTGTAGATATTCAGCAATAACCGGGCCTCTAGGAGGGTACATATTATATAAGCAAACTTTAGTTAAGGACAATATTTACTTGTTATGCAGTCAGTATATCCAAGTTAGACAAGTTTGACTTCTGCAGCCCAACATAATATGTGGCAAGCCTGTCTATGTAAAATGGCCCATAAGGATATATTTTAGTGTTAGTTTTAGTTAAAAACAACTGACCAATTAAAAAGAAAAAAAAAGACAAAGCAGACAGGAAGATAACATAAGAAACTAATGATTGCCAGACCCTAGAGGTTTATGTAAAACATAAAAGTAAATCTTCTAAATGAAAATGAGTAACCTGCTACTATTATCTAGGCATCCATCAAATAGACTTCATAAATATAATAGTTTCATATCTTATAACATGACATAACAGTTCCCCCTATGAGTTTGAGGCGTTAGGTCTCCCTTCTAAATTATCTTACTTCCAGTCTCAAGTCTTGTAGCACGCTTACTAAAGGGAGGAGGATCAGGGTAGAAAATTGTCAGCAAACAGGCCTGTACTCAGCAAGTTCTATATATGTGGATACAAACTTTTAACCTACGCCTGATCTGGATGAGGCAGGGCAGCATATATCTAAAACAGAAAGTTGGTTCCTTAATTCCCCCGGGTTGTACTTATACACTAACAGGTAGGTGGGGAAGTCCTGGGTAAGCCCGTGCTCTGAGCCGTACTCTGACTTGTATTGTAATGAGTCCCATTTGAGTAACTTCTCTGAGTCTTGTCTGGGGGATGTCCGAGGGGAAGCAATATATGTCCCATTATTAGTAGCCTTCAGGGATTGCTCAGTCATAGAGCGGTAGCCAGAGAGTGTCCCGGAGTTCAGAAACTCATCATGAAGTGACATACTCACTATCTCTGAGTCGCGATGCGTAGCAGGTATTTCTTTATCCCCCACATGGCTCTTTTTATTACGGTTAAAGAGAACTTCAGTGCTTCTCTGCTGCGGAATCTCCCAGGCTTGCGGTATGAATTGGGCCAGATCTATGAGTGCCTGAAAGCTCCGTTGGAGATCAGTGTAGTGGACGATGGATCTATGCTGCAGCGGTTCCTCCTTCCTGAAGACAGAAGCCATGTTTCTTCCGTTGCTCTCCTCTCAGACCCCAGCAGGAAGGGGGGGGGGGGTTCAGCAGCCCCGAGCTGTAAAGGAATCACTAGATAAGGCAAGTGCGCTTGGATTAAGAGTAGGGAGGATCTGGTTGCAGGTCCAGGTCTCCCCCTGTTGAATTGTGTGTCTGCGGCTTGCGGTATCAAAGTGATGCAAATTCCTCCGTCTCAGAGAGCGAAAAAAGTTTATAGCCTAAATTGGCGGCTTCTTTCTTCTATGATTCAGGGCTGCTTCATACCGGAGCCTTGTATCTGAGCATCCCCTCTAAAATCTTCACCAATTAAGCTGGTTCAAAGGCCACTTGGCCGGGTATGTGTGTGGGAGTAAAAACCAAGTATTTGCTTGAGGTATAATGATAATTAGCCGCTTAAAATAATGTTAATTTGAGGAGCTCTGCATGAAAGAGTCTGTTCTGTTTGGCGGTCGGCTCCGCCCCCCCCCGTTTTTTTTTTTAACAGTCACAACCAACTGCCACAGCAAGCTGTGGTCCTACCTTCACCAATAAACTACTTTGGAAAGCCTTTGAGCCCTTTAGAGATGTCTTATAGCATACAGGGGACTCCTGAGGGAAGCTGGATGTCACAGTTTGTAATTTTAACTGCACCAACTGTAACTTTTATACTATAACAGTGGAAAGCCTCAGTAAAACTGTTTCTAGTCAAAATTTAAGCCAGCCATGTGGAAAAAACTAGGCCCCAATAAAGTTTTATCACCAATGCATATATAAAAACGATTAAACATGCCAGCAAACGTTTATATTGCAATATCATAAGGGTATTACCCCTGGGAGTAAGCATGATACCAGTCGTTATTAAATCACTGTATTCAGGCTTAACTTACATTAATCCGGTATCAGCAGCATTTTCTAGTGTTTTCCATCTCTAGAAAAAATTATAACTGCACATACCTGATAGCAGAATAAACTGCACGCCATTCTCTCGCTGAAGTTACCTCATCTGTGTAATCCCCTCAGACATATGTGAGAATAGCAATGGATCTTAGTTACAACCTGCTAAGATCATAGAAACCTCAGGCAGATTCTTCTTCTATTTACTGCCTGAGATAAAATAGCACAACTCCGGTACTATTTAAAAATAACAAACTTTTGATTGAAGAAAATAAACTAACTATATTTAACCACTCTCTCCTACAACATCCTAGCTTGTTGAGAGTTGCAAGAGAATGACTGGGTATGACAGTTAGGGGAGGAGCTATATTACAGCTCTGCTGTGGGTGTCCTCTTGCAACTTCCTGTTGGGAATGAGAATATCCCACAAGTAATGGATGATCCGTGGACTGGATACACCTTACAAGAGAAATATATATATTGTACACACACTTGCTAAGCTTTTAATTTTTTACTTTTGAAGTCCTGTAGCAGTAATTAGTATTACCCTAATGTAAGGCATTAATAACAAAGCTCCAAAAATATCCCTGACAGACACTATCCTTATTACATATAAGTCACTTTATAGAAAATGTTACTATAAAAATGCTAGCATCTTATATGCCTAAATAAAAGGAAAATAAAAGTAAAATAAAAGGGCTGCACCATACATCATAAGTGCAAACAATTGATGCTGGAGTCAAATTACTGAGTATGACAATTATTGAAAATAACAGATGATTAGGTACCGCAAGACCAGTTGCCTCAATGCATTATGCTCACACTGGCCAAATCTATCAATATGGTTTGCTGTACAGGTGCTAGGTGAAGGAAGGTGCAACAGGCATGAAAGTAAAAGGTTAATGCAGCGATTACCAAAAGGACTCACCAGATTTGGATATCATGGTTATAAGTAAAACTGATCAGCCTAAGCTCAACGTTGGTTTCACTACAATAGGACTGTGCTGCTGGCATGGATTACTGTGTTGTGTCAAACACATTACTAGCACCTTGACAGAGAGTCTGAGTCCAATGCTTCTGCTTGTTTCTATGCAATTGGCTGGATATTTAAAGGGGCAAACAAGCATCCTGCAACTGGTCCCACATCTATAAGCTTGCAAGAAGTAAATGACGTATGGGATATACATTCCTACCAGGGGGGTGTAAAGTTAACCAAACCTCAAAATGCCTATAAATACACATCCCACCTCACTCATACCTCAGTTTAACATTTAGCCAAGAAGTGAGGTGTAAAAAAAAGGAGTAAAAAGCATACAAAAAGAGAAACTGGAAAAAATAAAGTGCTTTATACAAAAAAATCATAACCACAAAAAAGGGTGGGTCTCATGGACTCTTGCCACTATGAAAGAAATTAATTTATCAGGTAAGTTCTTACATAAATTAGGTTTTCTTTCATGTAAGTGGCAAGAGTCCATGAGCTAGTGACGTATGGGATATAATACCCAAGATGTGGAAGTCCACGAGTCACTAGAGAGGGAGGGATAAAATAAAAATTATTTTTTGGATTTAATTTCTCAGTGGAAATAGCTAAGTTTTCTTAAAAAATTAAAAAAAACCCTCAAAACAAAGGCATTAGAATCAAACTGAAACAATTGCCTGAAGAACCTTTCTACCAAAGGCTGCTTCCGAAGAAGCAAACACATCAAAATGGTAAAATTTAGTAAAAGTATGCAAAGACCAAGTTGCTTCTTTTGCAAATTTGATCAACTGAAGCTTCATTCTTAAGAGCCCAAGAAGTTGCAACTGAACTAGTAGAATGAGCTGTAAGAAAAATAGCAGAAATAGCAGAAGCTGTCTGACCTTTCCTGGAGCCAGAAAAATAACAAATAGACTAGAAGTCTTTCTGAAATGTTTAGTAGCCTCAACATAATATTTCAAAACTCTTACCACATCCAAAGAATGTAAAGACCTTTTAAGAGTATTCTTAGGATTAGGACACAAAGAAGGAACAACAATTTCCCTATTGAAGTTGTTAGAATTCACAACTTTAGGCAAAAATGTAATTGAAATCTGTAAAACAGCTTTATCTTGATGGAAAATCAGATAAGGAGACTCACAAAAGAGAGCAGACAATTCAGAAACTCTTCTAGCAGAAGATAGCCAAAAGAAATAATACTTTCCAAGAAAACAATTTAATGTCCAGAGAATGCATAGGCTCAAGAGGAGCCTGTAAAGTCTTCAAAACCAAATTGAGACTCCAAGGAGGAGAAATAGATTTAATAACAGGTTTAATATGAATCAAAGCCTGAACAAAACAGTAAATGTCAGGAAGTTCAGCAATCTTTCCATGAAATAAAAAAGAAAGAGCAGAAATGTGTCCTTTCAAAGTATTTGCAGACAAACCCTTATCCAAACCATCCTGAAGAAACTGTGAAATCCTAGGAATTCTAAAAGAATGCCAAGAATAATCATGAGTTGAACACCATGAAATATAGGTTTTTCAAATCCGATAATAAATTTTCCTTGAAACAGACTTAAGAACCTGTATCATAGTGCTAATCGCTGAGTCAGAGAAACCTCTATGACTAAGCATTCAATTTCCATGCCATCAAATTTAGAGATTTGAGATCCTGATGAAAAAGCGGCCCCTGAGACAGAAGGTCTGGCCTTAAAGGAAGTGGCTAGGGCTGGCCACTGGTCATCCTGACAAAAGGTATCTGGAAAGGTATCTTGGAAGCTTCTTGTTCAGACGTTAGGCCATCAGATATATTTCTGGAGGACCCCACATCTGTACCAATTGAAAGAACACATCTGGATGGAGAGACCACTCTCCCGGATGTAAAGTCTGACGACTGACATAATCTGCTTCCCAATTGTCTACTCCTGGGATATGAATCGCAGAAATTTGACAAGAGTTGGATTCTGTCCAAGAAAGTATCAGAGATACGTCTTTCATTGCTGAAGGACTGCAAGTCCCCCCTTGATGATTGACATATGCCACAGTAGTGACATTGTCTGTTTCAAATCCAATATAAAGTTCTCTCTTCAATAGAGGCCAAGCCTGAAGAGCTCTGAAAATAGCATGGAGTTCTAAAATATTGATTGGTAACCTCGCCTCCTGAGGTTACCAAACCCCTTGTGCTGTCAGAGATCCCCAGACAGCTCCGCAACCTGTAAGACTTGCATCTGTTGTTATCACAGTCCAGGAAGGACGAACAAAGGAGGCCCCTTGAACAATAAGGTGATGGTTTAACCACCAAGTCAGAGAGTGTTGAATGTTGGAATTTAAGTATATCAACTGTGATATCCGAGTATAATCCCTGCACCATTGGTGCAACAAACAAAGCTGTAGAGGTCTCATATGAAAATGAGCAAAGGAGATCGTGTCCAATGCTACAGTCATGAGACCTAAAACCTCCATGCACATAGCCACTGAAGGGAAATGATAGAGACTGAGGGTTTAGACAAGCTAAAATAACTTAATTTGTCTCTTGTCTGTCAAAGAAAGACACTGAATCTGGAAACCTTAAAAGGTGACCTTTGACTGAGGAATCAAGAAACTCTTTGGTAAATTGATCCTCCAACCATGTTTTTGAAGAAACCACACAATTTGTTTCGTGTGAGATACTGCTAAATGACAAGATTGAGCTAGTACTAAGATATTGTCCAAATAAGGAAACACTGCAATACCCTGCTCTCTGATTACAGACAGAAGGGCACCGAGAACCTTTGAAAAGATTCTTGGAGCCGTCGCTAGGCCAAATGGAAATGCAACAAATTGGTTATCCTTGTCTAAAAAGGAGAATCTCAGAAACCAAGGTCTGAATGAATCGGAATGTGAAGATAAGCGTCCTGTAAGTCTATTGTGGACATGAAATGACCTTGCTGAACAAAAGGCAGAATAGTCCTTATAGTCACCATCTTGAAAGTTGGGACTCTTACAACGATTTAAAGTTTTCAGATCCAGAATTGGTCTGAATCTTCCTTCTTTGGGACAATGAACAGATTTGAATAAAAACCCAAACCCTGTTCCTGTTGAGGAACTGAAACAGTCACCCCTGAAAGCTTTCACAGGGTTTGTTGGAACATGGGAAAGAAATAATCTTGCCATGGGAGGTCTTATTCTGAAACTTATTCGATGCCCCTGAGAAACAATATCCTGAATCCACTGATTCTGGAAAGAATCTGCCCAAATGTCTTGTAACAATTTCAATCTGACTCCCACCAGTTGAAATGGTTTGAGGGCCACACCTTCATGCAGTCTTAAGGGCTGTATTTGGTTTCTCATAAGGCTTGGATTTATTCCAATTTGTGGATGGTCTCCAATTGGAACCAGAGCCCTTAGGGGAAGGAGTGTTTTTTTGTTCTTTAATCTGACGAAAGGAACAAAAACAATTGGGAGCTTTAAATTTACCCTTAGATTTCTTATCTTGGGGAAGAAAAACTCCCTTACCCCCAGTGATAGTGGAGATAATAGAATCCAATTAAGAACCAAATGATTTATTACCTTGAAAATATATAGTAATCTAGATTTAGACACCATATCAGCATTCCACGATTTAAGCCATAAAGATAGAATAGCTAACTACATATATTTGATATTAATCTTAATAACATCAAATATAGCATCACAAAAGAAATTATTATAATGTTGAAGTAAAAGAACAATGCTAGACAAATCAGGATCTGATAACTGCTGTGCTAGACTGTCCAACCAAAAAGTTGAAGCAGCAGCAACATCAGCTATAGAAATAGAAGGTCTAAGAATATAGCCAGTATGTAAATATGTCTTTCTAAAATAAGATTCAATCTTCCTAACTAAGGGATGCTTAAAAGAAGTATTATCTTCCATAGGAATAGTAATACGTTTGGCAAGAGTAGAAATAGCCCCATCAACCTTAGGGACTTTCTCCCAAAAGCTCTATATTGGACACAGGTAAAGGATACAATTTTTAAACCTAGAAGAAAAATTAAAAGAAGTAGCAGGCTTAGACCATTCCTTAGTAATCAAATTAGAGATGGCATCTGGAATAGGAAAAACTTCAGGAGTAACCGCAGAAGTCTTAAAAACAGAATTCAAACGATTGCTATTCCTGTTATCAAGAGGACAAGATTCCTCAATACGCAAAGTAAACAATACTTCCTTTAACAAAGAACGAATATATTCAATCTTAAAAAGAAAGGTTGATTTATCAATTTCAGTGTCTGAAGTAGGATCCTCTGAGCCAGAGAAATCCTCATCAGCAGAAAATACTTCAGAATGCTGTTGATCAATACAAACTTCATCAGATTTATGATAAGTAAGGAGAGACCTTTTACGTTTATTTGAAGGCAGAATAGCAGTCATAGCCTTCTCTATGGCTGCAACATAATCTTTTATATCTACAGGAATATCATGTACATTAGACTGTGAAGGTACAGTAGATTTATTTGTACTTAGAGAAATATCAGCATGAAATAATTTCTCATAACAAGTGCCACATATTTGAGCTGAAGAAGGAAGTTAATTTACAACATACACACATAGCTTTGGTAGATTTGTTTTCAGGCAACTTGGTTCCTACAGTAACATCAGAGGCAGGATCAGTTTGATACATCTTGCAAAATGTAACAAAACAGAAAAAATAAAATTTAAACAAAATATCCCATTTCCTCAAAATAGCAGTTTCAGGAATGGGAAAAAAAAGTAAATTTATGCTTACCTGATAAATTAATTTCTTCTATGGTACGACAAGTCCACGGATTCATCCTTTACTTGTGGGATATTATCCTCCTGCTAACAGGAAGTGGCAAAGAGCACCACAGCAGAGCTGTCTATATAGCTCCTCCCTTAGCTCCACCCCCCAGTCATTCGACCAAAGGTATAGGAAGAAAAAGGAGAAACTAAAAGGTACAGAGGTGACTGAAGTTTAAAACAAAAAATATAATCTGTCTTAAAATGACAGGGCGGGCAGTGGACTCGTCGTACCATAGAAGAAATTAATTTATCAGGTAAGCATAAATTTACTTTTCTTCTATAAGGTACGACGAGTCCACGGATTCATCCTTTACTTGTGGGATACAATACCAAAGCTACAGGACACGGATGAACGGGAGGGACAAGACAGATGGTTAAACAGAAGGCACCACTGCTTGAAGAACTTTTCTCCCAAAAATAGCCTCCGAAGAAGCAAAAGTATCAAATTTGTAAAATTTGGAAAAGGTATGAGGCGAAGACCAAGTCGCAGCCTTACAAATCTGTTCAACAGAAGCATAATTTTTAAAAGCCCATGTGGAAGCCACCGCTCTAGTAGAGTGAGCTGTAATCCTTTCAGGAGGCTGCTGTCCAGCAGTCTCGTATGCCAAACGGATGATGCTTTTCAGCCAAAAAGAAAGAGAGGTAGCCATAGCTTTTTGACCTCTACGTTTTCCAGAATAGACAACAAACAAAGAAAACGTTTGACGGAAATCTTTGGTTGCTTGCAAGTAAAACTTCAAAGCACGAACCACGTCCAAGTTGTGCAACAGACGCTCCTTCTTAGAGGAAGGATTAGGACACAGAGAAGGAACAACAATTTCCTGATTGATATTCCCATTAGTAACAACCTTAGGAAGGAATCCAGGTTTGTTACGCAAAACCACCTTATCAGCATGGAAAACAAGATAAGGCGAGTCGTATTGCAATGCAGATAGTTCAGAAACTCTTCGAGCCTAAGAGATAGCAACTAAAAACAGAACTTTCCAAGATAGAAGCTTAATATCTATGGAATGCATAGGTTCAAACGGAACCCCTTGAAGAGCTTTAAGAACTAAATTCAAACTCCATTGGGGAGCAACAGGTTTAAACACAGGCTTGATTCTAACTAAAGCCTGACAGAACGACTGAACGTCTGGAACATCTGCCAGACGCTTGTGAAGTAGAATTGATAAAGCAGATATCGGTCCCTTTAAGGAACTAGCTGATATCCCCTTCTCCAATCTTTCTTGGAGAAAGGACAAAATCCTAGGAATCCTGATCTTACTCCATGAGTAGCCTTTGGATTCGCACCAATAAAGATATTTATGCCATATCTTATGATACATTTTCCTAGTGACAGGCTTTCGAGCCTGAATCAAGGTATCTATGACCGACTCAGAGAAACCCCGCTTGGATAAAATCAAGCGTTCAATCTCCAAGCGGTCAGCCGCAGAGAAACTAGATTTGGATGCTGGAACCTTGAATCAGAAGGTCCTGTCTCATAGTCCATGGTGGAAGAGATGACATATCCACCAGGTCTGCACACCAAGTCTTGCGTGGCCATGCAGATGCTATCAAAATCACCGAAGCTCTCTCCTGTTTGATTCTGGCAATCAAACGAGGAAGGAGAGGAAATGGTGGAAACACATAAGCCAGGTTGAACGACCAGGGTACTGCTAGAGCATCTATCAGTACTGCCTGAGGATCCCTTGACCAGGACCTGTAACAAGAAAGTTTGGCATTCTGATGAGACGCCATCAGATCCAATTCTGCTGTTCCCCATTGCTGAATCAATTGTGCAAACACCTCCGGATGGAGTTCCCACTCCCCCGGATGAAAAGTCTGACGACTTAGAAAATCTGCTTCCCAGTTCTCCACTCCTGGGATAAAGATTGCTGATAGATGGCAAGAGTGAGTCTCTGCCCATCAAATTATTTTGGTAACCTCTATCATCGCTAGAGAACTCTTTGTTCCCCCCTGATGATTGATATATGCTACAGTGGTGATATTGTCCGACTGGAATCTTATGAATCTGGCTGACGCCAGCTGAGGCCACGCCTGAAGCGCGTTGAATATCGCTCTCAGTTCTAGAATATTTATCGGGAGGAGAGCCTCCTCCTGAGTCCACAAACCCTGTGCTTTCAGGGAATTCACGACTGCACCCCAGCCCAATAGGCTGGCGTCCATCGTCACTATGACCCACGCTGGCCTGCGGAAACATTCCCTGGGACAGATGATTCTGTGACAACCACCAAAGTAGAGAGTCTCTGGTCTCTTGATCCAGATTTATCTGAGGAGATAAATCCGCATAATCCCCATTCTACTGTTTGAGAATGCAAAGTTGCAGTGGTCTGAGATGTAGGCGGGCAAACGGAACTATGTCCATTGCAGCTACCATTAGTCCGATTACCTCCATACACTGAGCCACTGACGGCCGAGGAATGGAATGAAGAGCTCGGCAGGTGGTTAAAATCTTTGATTTCCTGACCTCCATCAGAAAAATTTTCATGTCCACCGAATCTATCAGAGTTCCCAGGAATGGAACTCTTGTGAGAGGGTTAAGTGAACTCTTTGTTACGTTCACCTTCGACCCGTGAGATCTTAGAAAAGCCAACACGATGTCCGTGTGAGACTTGGCTAGTTGGTAAGTCGACGCCTGAATTAAGATATCGTCCAGATAAGGCGCCACTGCTATGCACCGCAGCCTTAGAACCGCCAGAAGGGACCCTAGCACCTTTGTGAAAATTCTGGGAGCTGTGGCCAACCCGAAGGGAAGAGCCACAAACTGGTAATGCTTGTCCAGAAAGGCGAACCTGAGGAACTGGTGATGATCTTTGTGAATAGGGATGTGTAGATACGCATCCTTTAAGTCCACGATGGTCATATATTGACCCTCCTGGATCATTGATAAAATAGTCTGAATGGTCTCCATCTTGAAAGATGGGACTCTGAGGAATTTGTTTAGGATCTTGAGATCTAAAATTGGTCTGAAGGTTCCCTCTTTTTTGGGAACCACAAACAGATTGGAGTAAAACCCCTGCCCCTGTTCTGCTTTCGGAACTGGGCAGATTACTCCCATGGTATATAGGTCTTCTACACAGCGTAAGAACGCCTCTCTTTTTGTCTGGTTTGCAGACAATTGAGAAAGATGGAATCTCCCCCTTGGAGGAGAATCTTTGAAATCTAGAAGATACCCCTGGGTTACGATTTCTAAAGCCCAGGAGTCCTGAACGTCTCTTGCCCAAGCCTGAGCAAAGAGAGAAAGTCTGCCCCCTACTAGATCCGGTCCCGGATCGGGGGCTACCCCTTCATGCTGTCTTGGTGGCAGCAGCAGGCTTCTTGGCCTGTTTACCTTTGTTCCAAGTCTGGTTAGGTCTCCAGACTGACTTGGATTGAGCAAAATTCCCCTCTTGTTTTGCAGCAGGGGAAGAGGTAGAGGGACCACCTTTGAAGTTTTGAAAGGAACGAAAATTATTTTGTTTGGTCCTTATCTTATTTGTCTTATCTTGAGGAAGGGCATGACCTTTCCCTCCAGTGATGTCTGAAATGATCTCTTTCAGTTCAGGCCGAATAGGGTCTTACCTTTGAAAGGGATGGCTAAAAGCTTAGATTTTGATGACACATCAGCAGACCAGGACTTAAGCCATAACGCTCTATGCGCTAAAATGGCAAAACCTGAATTCTTTGCCGCTAATTTAGCCAGTTGAAAAGCAGCATCTGTAATGAAAGAATTAGCTAGCTTGAGAGCCCTAATTCTATCCAGAATATCATCTAATGGGGTCTCAACCTGAAGAGCCTCCTCCAGAGCCTCGAACCAAAAAGCAGCTGCAGTAGTTACAGGAACAATGCACGCTATAGGTTGGAGAAGAAAACCCTGATGAACAAATATTTTCTTTAGGAGACCCTCTAATTTTTTATCCATAGGATCTTTGAAAGCACAACTGTCCTCAATAGATATAGTTGTACGCTTAGCCAGGGTAGAAATAGCTCCCTCCACCTTAGGGACCATCTGCCACGAGTCCTGCATGGTGTCTGATATGGGAAACATTTTCTTAAAAGTAGGAGGGGGAAAGAACGGAATACCTGGTCTATCCTAACAATGTCCGAAATCCTCTTAGGGACCGGAAAAACATCAGTGTAGGCAGGAATCTCTAGAAATCTGTCCATTTTACACAATTTCTCTGGAACTACAATAGGGTCACATCATCCAGAGTCGCTAAAACCTCCCTGAGCAATAAGTGGAGGTGTTCTAGTTTAAATTTAAAAGCCATCATATCCGAGTCTGTCTGAGGGAACATCTTTCCTGAATCAGAAATCTCTCCCTCAGAAAGCAAATCCCTCACCCCCAACTCAGAACATTGTGAGGGTACATCGGATATGGCTAATAAAGCATCAGAGGGCTCAGCATTTGTTCTCACACCAGACCTACTGCGCTTCCCCTGCAACCCAGGCAGCTTAGATAAAACCTCTGTGAGGGTAGTATTCATAACTGCGGCCATATCTTGCAGGGTGAAAGAATTAGACGCACTAGAAGTACTTGGCGTCGCTTGTGCGGGCGTTAATGGTTGTGACACTTGGGGAGAATTAGATGGCATAACCTGATTCCCTTCTGACTGAGAATCATCCTGCGACATACTTTTAGTAGCTAAAATATGTTCTTTGCAATTTATTGACCTTTCAGTGCATGAGGGACACATTCTAAGTGGGGGTTCCACAATGGCTTCTAAACATATTGAACAATGACTTTCCTCAATGTCAGACATGTTGAACAGGCTAGTAATGACTACAAACAAGCATGAAAACACTTTATTTAGTGAAAAAAATAATCTTAAAAAACGGTACTGCACCTTTAAGAGAAAAAAACATACACGTTCTGCAAAACTGCTTTAAAATGCACCACATTTTTTCAAATTTTTGACAGCAGACTCAATATGTGTAGTTAAGTTTTCCCCACAAGAAAATTTAACATTTAACCCTTTATTGTGAAAACCGGATTGAAATAAGGCCTAAATCCAGAAAAAACACCCCCAGCAACTTGTCACAGCCCTGCTGTGGCGCCTACCTGCCCTCAGGGATTGAAAATATGGGGTTAAAGCTTTGATTTGGCCCAAAACATCCACAAGGGCCCTCAGGAGTTGGAGCTTGCTGAGTGAAAACTGCGCAGTTGAGGCGCAAAAATAGGCCCCGCCCATCTCACTGAATGTCTCTACAGGCTCAAAGAACCGCACCAGAGCGGCTTTAAACTAAACATGTGGGTTCTGAGACCCAAAAAAGAAGCCAAGTGTACCCTCAATAAAGATGCCCAAAAAACCTTATTGCCCACAAAACGTTAACAGCACTCCCAGTTCATAAAACGTTTGCCCACAAACATTCAAAAACTCTGTGTCAACCATTTTTTAATAGCCCCTTATGCAAGCTTAGAAATGCCTTTCTATAGCACTTAGTATCCCCATGAGGGTAAGGGTAAGCAGTAATCCTGTCAGCCTTTCTGAAATACACAGTCTCTCCAGAAAAAATGACTGAACATACATCACTGCTGTATAGCATGAAAACGTTCCTCACACTGAAGTTTCTTGTACCCCTCAGCCTCTGTGGGAACTGCACTGGATCTTAGTTACAAATGCGAAGATCATCATCCTCCAGGCAGAAGTCTTCATCCATCTGCTGCCTGAGAGTAAATAGTACACACCGGTACCATTTAAAACAAAAAACTCTTGCTTGAAGAAATTAAAAACTAATATTTTATCACCTCTTTCACTTTACCCTTCCTAGTACTTAGAGTAGGCAAAGAGAATGAATGGGGGGTGGAGCTAAGGGAGGAGCTATATAGACAGCTCTGCTGTAGTGCTCTTTGCCACTTCCTGTTAGGAGGAGGAGAATATACCACAAGTAAAGGATGAATCCGTGGACTCGTCGTACCTTATAGAAGAAAATGCTTATAAAAAAAAATTCTTATATGCAAAACAAAAGCAAACATCATAGCCCTTTGTAACAAATGAGAACAGAGAGCAAGAGAGGGAGAGAATATAACATTTTTTTTGGTGTCAAAAATGACGCTAACAAAGATGATGCAAATGCAGAGAAAAAAAAAACTTTTGGCACCAAGGTTAACAGGAAATGACACGATTCACGTCATAACAGGCGCGACTTCGTGCCCAAAAAAATTGCATCACCAAAGACTAACAAAAAGACGTGACTCACAACAAACGCAACATCCGTGGCACAAATATTCGCGCCAAGAATGACGCAATAAATAGAAGCATTTTGCGTCATTGCGAGCCTAATTTGCCCACGAAAGTCCGAAGTTACAACAAGCTGGAACCCCCAGGTAAGAAAAAATTACTACATTTCTCCCAAAACATAATTTTCCATGCTGAAACTGTTAGACTGCAAAGGGAAATAAAAATAGACCTGAATCATGGCAAATATATATAATATATATTAAAACTTTGCAATATAAAGTGCCAAACATAGCTGAGAGTGTCTTTAAAAAAAAAAAGATATATACTTACCTGAAGACACCCATCCACATATAGCAGACAGCCAAACCAGTACTGAAACATATCAGCAGAGGTAATGGTAGAGGAGTATAATGTCGATCTGTAAAGGGAGGTGGCAGATGAATCTCCACAACTGAATTTACAGAGAGCTTTAGAATAGATTTCCCATATGTGAAAACATGGCATCATCAGCCAATACTCCCTTCACATTTATCAGACAAACACTGTACTTTGAGAGGAATTGGGCTTCAAAACGCTTAGAAGCACCTTTCACAGAAGAAATCAAGGACGACTTGCTTCACCAACCTCCAACGAAGGCAAAGTTTGTAAAACTGAGGTATGTGTGAGGTGGGAGGTGTATTTATAGGCATTTTGAGGTTTGGAAAACTTTGCCCCCTCCTGGTAGGAATGTATATCCCATACGTCACTAGCTCATGGACTCTTGCCACTTACATGAAAGAAATTTAAATATTCATTTGAATATTGTATGTATATTTTGGTATGTTAAGTTTCTCCAAACACGATCAACTTTTAAAAAAGATTTCCTACACTCACATGTTGATTTGTGCATGTACAATTTGAAATAGCTAATTGAAAAATATTAAACATGCACTGCTAAACTGTCATAAGAGGAAACAGCTAACTGTGGGTGTAACTTGATGGCCATTTTCCGCTGCAAACAAACAATGATTACTTAAAAGTTTTATGAACTTCTTACGAGCTTATAGATGTGTAACCCATTGCAAGATGCTTGTCTGGTATGTAAGCATACGTTATAAAGAATAAGTATTGGGTCTAGACTGTCCCTTTAACTCAAATATCAGTTCTTAATATTGAAGTATTGCATGCCTCAGTAAGCAGCATCAAGTAACCCATATTCTTAGTGGAAGAGAGCAGTGGACTACAGAAAATGTTTAGGAAAGTGAGGTAATGTAAGGGACTAATGTTGTGTTCTGCATATTTTGGCAGCAAGGTGGATTAATCACTGTAATTTGTATTACACGCCAAGCAGTTAAAGAGACAGTGTACTGTAAAACAGTTTTTTCCTTAGAAGAGATAAAATGTTAATTTTCAATTGTTCTCCAACACCCCCGGGAGAGTAATGTCTTCTGCTGGCTATGTTTACACACCTTCTCTACAGCCAATACTTAAAGGGACAGTCAAGTCCAAAATAAAATTACATGCCCTATTTGAATCATGAAAATTTAAACAACTTACCAATTTACTTTTATCACCAATTTTGCTTTGTTCTCTTGGTATTCTTAGTTGAAAGTTAACCCTAGGTAGGCTCATATGCTAGTTTCTTAGACCTTAAAGGCTGCCTCTCATCTAAATGCATTTTGACAGTTTTTCACTAATAGAGGGCGAGTTCATGTGTGTCATATAGATAACATTGAGCACACGAACATGAAGTTACCTAGGAGTCAGCACTGATGGGCTAAAATACAAGTATGTCAAAAGAACTGAAATAAGGGGGCAGTCTACAGAGGCTTAGATACAGGGTAACCAGAGGTAAAACGATTATTATAACTGTGTTGGTTATGCAAAACTGGGGAATGGGTAATAAAGGGATTATCTATCTTTTTAAACAAAAATAATTGTGGTGTTGACTGTCCCTTTAATATAAACTTTCAGTATATGTAGGGATACCACAGGCACAATCAGCTATTTACAAAGCCAAAATAAAGGTAAAGGAGAAACCGGCAAACAATTTACTACAATCTAGCAGTTAAATGGATTATTGTAAACAAATCAAAGGGGAGAAAGGGGCACACTGATCCTTTAACGCTTTTGCAGTTTGGGCCACTTTTGAGCTCAGATAATTAATAACACAATTCATGTGTCACTGGCAGAAAGGAGGTTAATCACTGAGATCTGTATAATACATAATAAAATAGAATTACTGGAATATTTGAAACACAACCCATCTATATGTGCATAATTTGAATATCTAGTCGCAAAGTTATAAAAAGTATTTTACTAAATAATAGAAAGTTAATATATAAATACCAGATTATCTGTGGAGGATACAGACTGTACGTCATCTGAAATTCCATTAGCCTGACCATTTTCTGAAACATTTTCAGGAGGGGGAAGTTCCGCTTCAGATTCAACAACTTCTGGAACATACTCTTTCACTTCAACAACGTCTGGGACAAACTCTTTCACTTCAACAACATCTGGGACAAACTCTTTCACTTCTGACTCTATAATGTTAAACAGGTAACAAAGTCAATCTAAAAACACACAAAAACAGAATTTATGTTTACCTGATAAATTACTTTCTCCAACGGTGTGTCCGGTCCACGGCGTCATCCTTACTTGTGGGATATTCTCTTCCCCAACAGGAAATGGCAAAGAGCCCAGCAAAGCTGGTCACATGATCCCTCCTAGGCTCCGCCTACCCCAGTCATTCGACCGACGTTAAGGAGGAATATTTGCATAGGAGAAACCATATGTTACCGTGGTGACTGTAGTTAAAGAAAATAAATTATCAGACCTGATTAAAAAAACCAGGGCGGGCCGTGGACCGGACACACCGTTGGAGAAAGTAATTTATCAGGTAAACATAAATTCTGTTTTCTCCAACATAGGTGTGTCCGGTCCACGGCGTCATCCTTACTTGTGGGAACCAATACCAAAGCTTTAGGACACGGATGAAGGGAGGGAGCAAATCAGGTCACCTAAATGGAAGGCACCACGGCTTGCAAAACCTTTCTCCCAAAAATAGCCTCAGAAGAAGCAAAAGTATCAAATTTGTAAAATTTAGAAAAAGTGTGCAGTGAAGACCAAGTCGCTGCCTTACATATCTGATCAACAGAAGCCTCGTTCTTGAAGGCCCATGTGGAAGCCACAGCCCTAGTGGAGTGAGCTGTGATTCTTTCAGGAGGCTGCCGTCCGGCAGTCTCATAAGCCAATCGGATAATGCTTTTAATCCAGAAGGAGAGAGAGGTAGAAGTTGCTTTTTGACCTCTCCGTTTACCAGAATAAACAACAAACAAAGACGAAGTTTGTCTGAAATCCTTAGTAGCTGCTAAGTAAAATTTGAGAGCACGAACTACATCCAAGTTGTGCAACAAACGTTCCTTCTTTGAAACTGGATTAGGACACAAAGAAGGCACAACTATCTCCTGGTTAATGTTTTTGTTAGAAACAACTTTTGGAAGAAAACCAGGTTTAGTACGCAAAACCACCTTATCTGCATGGAACACCAGATAAGGAGAAGAACACTGCAGAGCAGATAATTCTGAAACTCTTCTAGCAGAAGAAATTGCAACCAAAAACAAAACTTTCCAAGATAATAACTTAATATCAACGGAATGTAAGGGTTCAAACGGAACCCCCTGAAGAACTGAAAGAACTAGGTTGAGACTCCAAGGAGGAGTCAAAATTTTGTAAACAGGCTTGATTCTAACCAGAGCCTGAACAAAGGCTAGAACATCTGGCACAGCTGCCAGCTTTTTGTGAAGTAACACAGACAAGGCAGAAATCTGTCCCATCAAGGAACTTGCAGATAATCCTTTTTCCAATCCTTCTCGAAGGAAGGATAGACTCTTAACCTTGTCCCAAGGGAATCCTGCAGATTCACACCAACAGATATACCAAATTATGTGGTAATTTTTCTGGTTACAGGCTTTCAGGCCTGAACAAGAGTATTAATAACAGAATCTGAGAACCCTCGCTTTGATAAGATCAAGCGTTCAATCTCCAAGCAGTCAGCTGGAGTGGGTCGAACGGACCTAGAACAAGAAGGTCTCGTCTCAAAGGTAGCTTCCATGGTGGAGCCGATGACATATTCACCAGATCTGCATACCAAGTCCTGCGTGGCCACGCAGGAGCTATCAAAATCACCGACGCCCTCTCCTGATTGATCCTGGCTACCAGCCTGGGGATGAGAGGAAACGGCGGGAACACATAAGCTAGTTTGAAGGTCCAAGGTGCTACTAGTGCATCCACTAGAGCCGCCTTGGGATCCCTGGATCTGTACCCGTAGTAAGGAACTCTGAAGTTCTGACGAGAGGCCATCAGATCCATGTCTGGAATGCCCCACGGTTGAGTGACTTGGGCAAAGATTTCCGGATGGAGTTCCCACTCCCCCGGATGCAATGTCTGACGACTCAGAAAATCCGCTTCCCAATTTTCCACTCCTGGGATGTGGATAGCAGACAGGTGGCAGGAGTGAGACTCCGCCCATAGAATGATTTTGGTCACTTCTTCCATCGCTAGGGAACTCCTTGTTCCCCCCTGATGGTTGATGTATGAACTTGGCCCTCGCTAGCTGAGGCCAAGCTTTGAGAGCATTGAATATCGCTCTCAGTTCCAGAATATTTATCGGTAGAAGAGATTCTACCCGAGACCAAAGACCCTGAGCTTTCAGGGATCCCCAGACCGCGCCCCAGCCCATCAGACTGGCGTCGGTCGTGACAATGACCCACTCTGGTCTGCGGAAGGTCATCCCTTGTGACAGGTTGTCCAGGGACAGCCACCAACGGAATGAGTCTCTGGTCCTCTGATTTACTTGTATCTTCGGAGACAAGTCTGAATAGTCCCCATTCCACTGACTGAGCATGAACAATTGTAATGGTTTTAGATGAATGCGCACAAAAGGAACTATGTCCATTGCCGCTACCATCAAACCTATCACTTCCATGCACTGCGCTATGGAAGGAAGAGGAACGGAATGAAGTATCCGACAAGAGTCTAGAAGTTTTGTTTTTCTGGCTTCTGTCAGAAAAATCCTCATTTCTAAGGAGTCTATTATAGTTCCCAAGAAGGGAACCCTCGTTGACGGAGATAGAGAACTCTTTTCCACGTTCACTTTCCATCCGTGAGATCTGAGAAAGGCCAGGACAATGTCCGTGTGAGCCTTTACTTGAGGAAGGGACGACGCTCGAATCAGAATGTCGTCCAAGTAAGGTACTACAGCAATGCCCCTTGGTCTTAGCACCGCCAGAAGGGACCCTAGTACCTATGAGAAAATCCTAGGAGCAGTGGCTAATCCGAAAGAAAACGCCACGAACTGGAAATGCTTGTCCAGGAATGCAAACCTTAGGAACCGATGATGTTCCTTGTGGATAGGAATATGTAGATACGCATCCTTGAAATCCACCTTGGTCATGAATTGACCTTCCTGGATGGAAGGAAGAAGTGTTCGAATGGTTTCCATCTTGAACGATGGAACCTTGAGAAACTTGTTCAAGATCTTGAGATCTAAGATTGGTCTGAACGTTCCCTCTTTTTTGGGAACTATGAACAGATTGGAGTAGAACCCCATCCCTTGTTCTCCTAATGGAACAGGATGAATCACTCCCATTTTTAGCAGGTCTTCTACCCAATGTAAGAATGCCTGTCTTCTTATGTGGTCTGAAGACAACTGAGACCTGTGGAACCTCCCCCTTGGAGGAAGCCCCTTGAACTCCAGAGAATAACCTTGGGAGACTATTTCTAGCGCCCAAGGATCCAGAACATCTCTTGCCCAAGCCTGAGCGAAGAGAGAGAGTCTGCCCCCCACCAGATCCGGTCCCGGATCGGGGGCCCGCATTTCATGCTGTCTTGGTAGCAGTGGCAGGTTTCCTGGCCTGCTTTCCTTTGTTCCAGCCTTGCATAGGTCTCCAGGCTGGATTGGCTTGAGAAGTATTACCTTCCTGCTTAGAGGACGTAGCCCTTGGGGCTGATCCGTTTCTGCGAAAGGGACGAAACTTAGGTTGAAAAGACCTATCCTGAGGAAGGGCGTGGCCCTTGCCCCCAGTGATATCAGAGATAATCTCTTTCAAGTCAGGGCCAAAGAGTGTTTTCCCCTTGAAAGGAATGTCAAGCAATTGTTCTTGGAAGACGCATCCGCTGCCCAAGATTTTAACCAAAGCGCTCTGCGCCACAATAGCAAACCCAGAATTTTTTCGCCGCTAACCTAGCCAATTGCAAGGTGGCGTCTAGGGTGAAAGAATTAGCCAATTTAAGAGCACGAATTCTGTCCATAATCTCCTCATAAGAAGAAGAATTACTAATAATCGCCTTTCCTAGCTCATCAAACTAGAAACACGCGGCTGCAGTGACAGGGACAATGCATGCAATTGGTTGTAGAAGGGAACCTTGCTGAACAAACATCTTTTTTAGCAGACCTTCTAATTTTTTATCCATAGGATCTTGGAAAGCACAACTATCTTCTATGGTATAGTGGCGCGCTTGTGTAGAGTAGAAACCGCCCCCTCGACCTTGGGGACTGTCTGCCATCAGTCCTTTCTGGGGTCGACTATAGGAAAACAATTTTTTAAATATGGGGGGAGGTACTAAAGGTATACCGGGCCTGTCCCATTCTTTACTAACAATGTACGCCACCCGCTTGGATATAGGAAAAGCTTCGGGGGGCCCCGGGGCCACTAAGAACTTTTCCATTTTACATAATGGTTCTGGAATGACCAGATAATCACAATCATCCAAATTGGATAACACCTCCTTAAGCAGAGCGCGGAGATGTTCCAACTTAAATTTAAAAGTAATCACATCAGGTTCAGCTTGTTGAGAAATGTTTCCTGAATCTGAAATTTCTCCCTCAGACAAAACCTCCCTGGCCCCCTCAGACTGGTGTAGGGGCCCTTCAGAAACCATATCATCAGCGTTCTCATGCTCTACAGAATTTTCTAAAACAGAGCAGTCGCGCTTTCGCTGATAAGTGGGCATATTGGCTAAAATGTTTTTGATAGAATTATCCATTACAGCCGTTAAATGTTGCATAGTAAGGAGTATTGGCGCACTAGATGTACTAGGGGCCTCCTGTATGGGCAAGACTGGTGTAGACGAAGGAGGGGATGATGCAGTACCATGCTTACTCCCCTCACTTGAGGAATCATCTTGGGCATCATTTTTACTAAATTTTTTTATGACATAAAATACATATAGTTAAATGAGAAGGAACCTTGGTTTCCCCACAGTCAGAACACAATCTATCTGGTAGTTCAGACATGTTAAACAGGCATAAACTTGATAACAAAGCACAAAAAACGTTTTAAAATAAAACCGTTACTGTCACTTTAAATTTTAAACTAAACACACTTTATTACTGCAATTGCGAAAAAGTATGAAGGAATTGTTCAAAATTCACCAAAATTTCACCACAGTGTCTTAAAGCCTTAAAAGTATTGCACACCAAATTTGGAAGCTTTAACCCTTAAAATAACGGAACCGGAGCCGTTTTTATATTTAACCCCTTTACAGTCCCTGGAATCTGCTTTGCTGAGACCCAACCAAGCCCAAAGGGGAATACGATACCAAATGATGCCTTCAGAAAGACTTTTCTATGTATCAGAGCTCCACACACATGCAGCTGCATGCCATGCTGTCCTCAAAAACAAGTGCGCCATACCGGCGCGAAAATGAGGCTCTGACTATGATTAGGGAAAGCCCCTAAAGAATAAGGTGTCTAAAACAGTGCCTGCCGATATAATCATATCAAAATACCCAGAATAAATGATTCCTCAAGGCTAAATATGTGTTAATAATGAATCGATTTAGCCCAGAAAAAGTCTACAGTCTTAATAAGCCCTTGTGAAGCCCTTATTTACTATCTTAATAAACATGGCTTACCGGATCCCATAGGGAAAATGACAGCTTCCAGCATTACATCGTCTTGTTAGAATGTGTCATACCTCAAGCAGTAAGAGACTGCACACTGTTCCCCCAACTGAAGTTAATTGCTCTCAACAGTCCTGTGTGGAACAGCCATGGATTTTAGTTACGGTGCTAAAATCATTTTCCTCATACAAACAGAAATCTTCATCTCTTTTCTGTTTCTGAGTAAATAGTACATACCAGCACTATTTTAAAATAACAAACTCTTGATTGAATAAGAAAAACTACAGTTAAACACTAAAAAACTCTAAGCCATCTCCGTGGAGATGTTGCCTGTACAACGGCAAAGAGAATGACTGGGGTAGGCGGAGCCTAGGAGGGATCATGTGACCAGCTTTGCTGGGCTCTTTGCCATTTCCTGTTGGGGAAGAGAATATCCCACAAGTAAGGATGACGCCGTGGACCGGACACACCTATGTTGGAGAAAATTGTACATAATTATTTAATGACGTTTACCACACAAATACAGCCCCCAACATAGCTAAAATATATCTGTGCAAAGCTTTTGTATAATTTTACTGATCAAATGGTTTGTATGAGAGAGAAACTTAGAATGTTACTTTAAAGAGAATGAAGCCTATGTTTTAAAAAGCATTAACCTGTATATTTTAAAGTAAAGTCGGGATTTTGCAATCCAGTATCAACACCTTGAAAAGCCAATTGAGTATGTTTAGCTTTTCTTCTTTATTGTTGCTAATTAAGGACAGATATGAATGACCTACTGCACTGATCAATCACTGTAACATGTTCTAGGGCCAGAGGTCAGAGGCTGCACTCCAGCTTCTGAGGGCTTTGAAAAAAACATAACTGTTATACTTAAATTATTAGTAAAGCGGGCAAAATAAATAGAAGTATGTGGTTGTTTGTTTGTATTTTAACCATTTATAATTAAAAATGTTCTCATAGATTGCAAGTGGAGCACAAAAATGTTAGTGCCACTGTATTTTGTATTGCGCGAGTGATAGTCTAGGGTGTGCGAACAACTGCATGACAGAAAGCACAGGTGCACTAAATCCCTCACATAATGGATTTTTTTAGGACATGCAGTAAAATTAATGTCGGGTATGGCTTGAGCTCTAAGCCGACGTGCGCAAGTAGTGCACCCTTCACGTAGTTCTATACTCTCCTATTAATAATAATGGCGTAGTTCATGTCTTAAAAAGCACAAAATGTAACAGAGATAATTTGTATTGTGCTTGTGTGCAACAACTCCCCACCTGTAATATAAGCACAATAAGTCTTCTAGTAGAGCTCCCTGCTCTACCTATCATAAGTATTTGCTAAAACATTTTTGGCACATTAAAATGCTTTGGTTAAATTATTAAATACTAGATTGTGCTTTGTTCTTTGCGCAAGGTCCTATCTACTGTGCTACACTTGTAATTTAGGCCTTTGTGAGGAATCAAAATTTAGAATTTCAATGGCCATCATATCAGTTTGAGCTTTTAAGTTTTGAGAACAGGGCATTTGTAAGATACATAAAGTCATTTTAAAAACATGTAAATAAGCATCCTAAAATCACCAAAAAAAAGAATGTACAGTATATAGTTAGTTGAAAAGAGTGGTTACTGAAACTAGAAACTAGATTAACTTGTTTTAAAGAAAAAGATCTGTGGGTTTATTCAATTCAGGAATGTATATTGGGCCGATTTTCTCTGTTACAGATACTTAAAGTGAATGTCAAGTTACTAATAGTGCCCCACGGCATTGGATAGACTTTTAAAAATTAACAAGGGTTTAATTCATGAAATCTTTTATATGTATAGAATTTGCAGAATTTTTACCTATTTACTACTGTGACGATAAGCGCAGCTCTCCCGCCCGCCATATTGTCAAATTGATTGACAGATGACGATTTGTAAAATAACTAATCCAAGGATTGGTTATTTTATGAATTGACATCTGTCAATCAATTTGACAAAATGGCGGACAGGAGAGCTGCGCTTATCGTCGCAGTGGTAAATAGGTAAAAATTCTGCAAAATATTTACATAATTTTTTTTTCATGAATTAAACCCTTGTTAATTTTTAAAAGTCTATCTAATGCCGTTGGGCGCTATTAGTAACTTGACATTCACTTTAAATAACCATTAAACTTGACATTTCAACAACGCATAAAATGTTTCATTATTGCAAGTGAAACACTATTGCAAAATACATTATTTATTTTGCAGCCTTTTGCTGTAAAATGCATCTAAAATTTTTGCTTGTTTCACTATCTCCCAGGGAGACTTGGGTTAATACTTTTAGGCAATTTATGTGATATTGTGACACATACTTTTAAAAGGTGGATTATCAGTTTTGCATCAACAACCATGATAGGAAGATCATTCTTTGCCATAGTAACTAAGTTGAATTAGTGCTAAACCTCCTTAAAAGGCATAGTCTAGTCAAAATTAACTCTCATGATTCAGATAGAGCATGCAATTTTAAGTAAATTTGTAATTTTCTCCTATTATCAAATTTTCTTTGTTCTCTTGGTATCTTTATATGAATGTAAGCTTAGGAGCCAGACCATTTTTGGTTCAGCACCTGAGTAGTGCTTGCCGATTTGTGGATACATTTGGAAACCAATCAGAAAGTGCTATCCTGGTGCTGAACCAAAAATGAGCCAGCTCCTATGCTTGCATTCTTGCTTTTTCAAATAAAGATACCAAGAGAATGAAGAAAAATTGATAATAGTAGTAAATTAGAAAGTTGCTTAACATTGCCTGCTCTATCTGAATTGTGAAAGTTTAATTTTGACTAGACTACTCCTTTAAAGGAATACAAGAGTACAGGCTACCTCAGTCTGCACATGTGCAAACAGAGTTTGTGCTATATCTGAATATTAGTTTGTGATTGGTAAGCAAGGGTTCTTTTGTTCTAGGGGACAGAGAAATTAGTGAAAAGAATAAACATAAAACAATATACTCATTTGACAAAATAGAGCTGCAGTTTTCATTGCAAAATGATTGTTATATATGAAGGTTCATAATCAAGTAGTTTACAATTTGTGTTTTAATGTCCCTATAATGTGGAAATTTCTCACAACATTCACATTAATGCAAAATAGCAGAAAGCTGCAGTACTGAGGAGACACAAGTGTACAGTATGTACAAGATTTTAATATGACTGTTCAATAATGCAGTGTGTAGTGCTGCCCTTTCAGATTGTAATATAAAAAGGCATAAATATTCAGGGTTTTTTAAAAAAAACAAAAAAACTTTGCAATATGCTTCCATTTTTTTTGTTTTGCCCCTTATTTCTGTAATAAAAGAGTCCAAAAAATTTCCAGTCGTGAAAAAATGAATGAGCAAATGGCAGGCTTCACAAGCCTAACCCTACCACATATCTGTATGTTTGCAGTTTATGATGTTATCTGTTTTGCTGCAGGAAAACAATGGAGATTTTGGCACACTCATCTTCAAGCTCAAGTAAAGATTGGCTCCTTCAAATAAGAAAAGTGGTAGGTGGAATTTGACCACCGAAAAGCAACACCAGCAAATAGTTTTAAAAGGGACCGTTTACTCTAAATGTCTCTCCCCTTTTTATTCCCAATGATCCATTTTACCTGTTGGAGCGTATTAAACCGTTTGCAAATAGATCCTTTAGAATCTTTAGAGAAATCAGATTTCCTTATTTTATCACTTTCTGTACACATATTTCTTTATACTATCTCTGTCTGAAAACCAAAGACTAATACTAAGGGCCTGATAATCAAAACCTCGCCGGCATGGAGAGAAATCAGGCAAAACCTTTGGGATTTTTTTTTATACCTTGCATTGTAACGAAGGAGTCTCTGTTTCACATAAAGAACACGACATAGCAACATAAACATTTCTCAAGATAACATTTCTGTTTCTAATTATTATTTTTTAAAGGGTCTCATATGAACAGCGAGGTTTTGAATATCAGGCCCTTAGAGAGAACTGAAAATGACCATTTTATTACTTTATCTCTCCTACCTCCCACTGGAAATCATATATATATATTTTTTGTTTATGTATTTAAATTTATTTTACCTTTTATTTTATTATTTTCACGCTACACCTGCACTTCCTGTCACAGTCCTACATGTAGGAGGCTGCTTTTTCAGGAAGTTTTATCTTAGTCTGATGTCATAAATTTATAGGCTAGTGAATAGACTAGATAACAGGGAGTCAGATTAGGTTAAAATTAGTGGTTGAAATTTGCCACAGTATAAGGAGGCAGTATGCACCTCAGGAAAAGAAATACTACTAAAAAGAAGGAGAAGAAAGTAGACTCCCACCGACCCCCAATACTATTAACCCCTCCAGCACCCCCTGTTGATTAGAATACTCACCCCCTCAAGATAAAGGAAATGCCTATGAACAAAAACAGAATTTATGCTTACCTGATAAATTACTTTCTCCAACGGTGTGTCCGGTCCACGGCGTCATCCTTACTTGTGGGATATTCTCTTCCCCAACAGGAAATGGCAAAGAGTCCCAGCAAAGCTGGCCATATAGTCCCTCCTAGGCTCCGCCCACCCCAGTCATTCGACCGACGGACAGGAGGAAATATATATAGGAGAAACCATATGGTACTGTGGTGACTGTAGTTAGAGAAAATAATTCATCAGACCTGATTAAAAAACCAGGGCGGGCCGTGGACCGGACACACCGTTGGAGAAAGTAATTTATCAGGTAAGCATAAATTCTGTTTTCTCCAACATTGGTGTGTCCGGTCCACGGCGTCATCCTTACTTGTGGAAACCAATACCAAAGCTTTAGGACACGGATGAAGGGAGGGAGCAAATCAGGTCACCTAAAAGGAAGGCACCACGGCTTGCAAAACCTTTCTCCCAAAAATAGCCTCCGAAGAAGCAAAAGTATCAAATTTGTAAAATTTGGCAAAAGTGTGCAGAGAAGACCAAGTCGCTGCCTTACATATCTGGTCAACAGAAGCCTCGTTCTTGAAGGCCCATGTGGAAGCCACAGCCCTAGTGGAGTGAGCTGTGATTTTTTCAGGAGGCTGCCGTCCGGCAGTCTCATAAGCCAATCGGATAATGCTTTTAAGCCAAAAGGAAAGAGAGGTAGAAGTCGCTTTTTGACCTCTCCTCTTACCAGAATAAACAACAAACAAGGAAGATGTTTGTCTGAAATCTTTAGTAGCCTCTAAATAGAATTTTAGAGCACGGACTACGTCCAAATTGTGTAACAAACGTTCCTTCTTTGAAACTGGATTCGGACACAAAGAAGGTACAACTATCTCCTGGTTAATATTTTTGTTAGAAACAACCTTCGGAAGAAAACCAGGCGTAGTACGCAAAACCACCTTATCTGCATGGAACACCAGATAGGGTGGAGAACACTGCAGAGCAGATAACTCTGAAACTCTTCTAGCAGAAGAAATTGCAACCAAAAACAAAACTTTCCAAGATAGTAACTTAATATCTATGGAATGTAAAGGTTCAAACGGAACCCCTTGAAGAACTGAAAGAACTAGATTTAGACTCCAGGGAGGAGTCAAAGGTCTGTAAACAGGCTTGATCCTAACCAGAGCCTGAACAAATGCTTGAACATCTGGCACGGCTGCCAGTCTTTTGTGAAGTAAAACAGATAAAGCAGAGATCTGTCCCTTTAGAGAACTTGCAGATAATCCTTTCTCCAAACCTTCTTGTAGAAAGGATAGAATCTTAGGAATTTTTATCTTGTTCCATGGAAATCCTTTGGATTCACACCAACAGATATATTTTTTCCATATTTTATGGTAAATTTTTCTAGTTACAGGCTTTCTAGCCTGAATCAGAGTATCTATTACAGAATCTGAAAACCCACGCTTTGATAAAATCAAGCGTTCTATCTCCAAGCCGTCAGTTGGAGGGAAACCAGATTCGGATGTTCGAATGGACCCTGAACAAGAAGGTCCTGTCTCAAAGGTAGCTTCCATGGTGGAGCCGATGACATATTCACCAGGTCTGCATACCAAGTCCTGCGTGGCCACGCAGGAGCTATCAAGATCACCGAGGCCCTCTCCTGATTGATCCTGGCTACCAGCCTGGGAATGAGAGGAAACGGTGGAAATACATAAGCTAGGTTGAAGGTCCAAGGTGCTACTAGTGCATCTACTAGAGTCGCCTTGGGATCCCTGGATCTAGACCCGTAGCAAGGAACCTTGAAGTTCTGACGAGACGCCATCAGATCCATGTCTGGAGTGCCCCATAATTGAGTTATTTGGGCAAAGATTTCCGGATGGAGTTCCCACTCCCCCGGATGGAATGTCTGACGACTCAGAAAATCCGCTTCCCAATTTTCCACTCCTGGGATGTGGATCGCAGACAAGTGGCAGGAGTGATCCTCCGCCCATTGAATTATCTTGGTCACTTCTTTCATCGCCAGGGAACTCCTTGTTCCCCCCTGATGATTGATATATGCAACGGTCGTCATGTTGTCTGATTGAAACCTTATGAATTTGGCCTTTGCTAGTTGAGGCCAAGCTCTGAGAGCATTGAATATCGCTCTCAGTTCCAGAATGTTTATCGGGAGAAGAGACTCTTCCCAAGACCATAGACCCTGAGCTTTCAGGGATTCCCAGACCGCGCCCCAGCCCACTAGACTGGCGTCGGTCGTGACAATGACCCACTCTGGTCTGCGGAAGCTCATTCCCTGTGACAGATTGTCCAGGGTCAGCCACCAACGGAGTGAATCTCTGGTCTTTTGATCTACTTGAATCATCGGAGACAAGTCTGTATAATCCCCATTCCACTGTCTGAGCATGCACAGTTGTAATGGTCTTAGATGAATTCGTGCAAAAGGAACTATGTCCATTGTTGCAACCATCAATCCTATTACTTCCATGCACTGCGCTATGGAAGGACGAGGAACAGAATGAAGTACTTGACAAGAGCTTAGAAGTTTTGATTTTCTGACCTCTGTCAGAAAAATCCTCATTTCTAAGGAATCTATTATTGTTCCCAAGAAGGGAACTCTTGTTGACAGGGAAAGAGAACTTTTTTCTTTGTTCACCTTCCATCCGTGAGATCTGAGAAAGGCTAGGACGATGTCCGTATGAGCCTTTGCTTTTGACAGGGACGACGCTTGAATTAGGATGTCGTCCAAGTAAGGTACTACTGCAATGCCCCTTGGTCTTAGAACCGCTAGAAGGGACCCTAGTACCTTTGCGAAAATCCTTGGAGCAGTGGCTAATCCGAATGGAAGTGCCACAAACTGGTAATGCTTGTCCAGAAAAGCGAACCTTAGGAACTGATGATGTTCCTTGTGGATAGGAATATGTAGGTACGCATCCTTTAAATCCACGGTAGTCATAAATTGACTTTCCTGGATGGTGGGTAGGATCGTTCGAATAGTTTCCATTTTGAACGATGGTACCCTGAGAAATTTGTTTAGGATCTTCAGATTCAAAATTGGTCTGAATGTTCCCTCTTTTTTGGGAACTACGAACAGATTGGAATAAAATCCCATTCCTTGTTCTCTTATTGGAACTGGATGTATCACTCCCATCTTTAACAGGTCTTCTACACAATGTAAGAATGCCTGTCTCTTTATTTGGTTTGAGGATAAGTGAGACCTGTGGAACCTTCCCCTTGGGGGTAGTTCCTTGAATTCCAGGAGATAACCTTGAGAAACTATTTCTAGCGCCCAAGGATCCTGAACATCTCTTGCCCAAGCCTGAGCAAAGAGAGAGAGTCTGCCCCCCACTAGATCCGGTCCCGGATCGGGGGCTATCCCTTCATGCTGTTTTTGTAGCAGTGGTAGGCTTCTTGGCCTGCTTACCCTTGTTCCAGCCTTGCATTGGTTTCCAGGCTGGTTTGGGTTGTGAAGTATTACCCTCTTGCTTAGAGGATGCAGAATTAGAGGCTGGTCCGTTTCTGCGAAAGGGACGAAAATTAGGCTTATTTTTAGCCTTAAAAGACCTATCCTGTGGGAGGGCGTGGCCCTTTCCCCCAGTGATGTCTGAAATAATCTCTTTCAAATCTGGTCCAAATAATGTTTTACCTTTGAAAGGAATGTTAAGCAATTTTGTCTTGGAAGACACATCCGCTGACCAAGACTTTAGCCAAAGCGCTCTGCGCGCCACGATAGCAAACCCTGAATTTTTCGCCGCTAATCTAGCTAATTGCAAAGCGGCATCTAAAACAAAAGAGTTAGCCAATTTAAGTGCGTGAACTCTGTCCATAACCTCCTCATATGAAGATTCTCTACTGAGCGACTTTTCTAGTTCCTCGAACCAGAAACACGCTGCCGTAGTGACAGGAACAATGCATGAAATTGGTTGTAGAAGGTAACCTTGCTGTACAAAAATCTATTTAAGCAAACCCTCTAATTTTTTATCCATAGGATCTTTGAAAGCACAACTATCTTCGATAGGAATAGTAGTGCGTTTGTTTAGAGTAGAAACCGCCCCCTCGACCTTGGGGACTGTCTGCCATAAGTCCTTTCTGGGGTCGACTATAGGAAATAATTTCTTAAATATAGGAAGGGGAACAAAAGGTATGCCGGGCTTTACCCACTCTTTATTTACTATGTCCGCCACCCGCTTGGGTATAGAAAAAGCGTCGGGGGGCACCGGAACCTCTAGGAACTTGTCCATCTTACATAATTTCTCTGGAATGACCAAATTGTCACAATCATCCAGAGTAGATAACACCTCCTTAAGCAGTGCGCGGAGATGTTCTAATTTAAATTTAAATGTCACAACATCAGGTTCAGCTTGATGAGAAATTTTTCCTGAATCTGAGATTTCTCCATCAGACAAAACCTCCCTCATGGTCCCTTGAGATTGGTGTGAGGGTATGTCAGAACAGTTATCATCAGCGCCCTCTTGCTCTTCAGTGTTTAAAACAGAGCAATCGCGCTTTCTCTGATAAGTAGGCATTTTGGATAAAAGATTTGCTATGGAGTTATCCATTACAGCCGTTAATTGTTGCATGGTAATAAGTATTGGCGCACTAGATGTACTAGGGGCCTCCTGTATGGGCAAAACTGGTGTAGACACAGTAGGGGATGATGTAGTATCATGTTTACTCCCCTCATTTGAGGAATCATCTTGGGCAATATCATTATCTGTGGCAGTACTGTCCTTACTTTGTTTGGACACTATGGCACAATTATCACATAAATTTAAATGGGGAGACACATTGGCTTTCATACATATAGAACATAGCTTATCTGAAGGTACAGACATGTTAAACAGGCTTAAACTTGTCAACAAAGCACAAAAAACGTTTTAACATAAAACCGTTACTGTCTCTTTAAATTTCAAACTGAAAACACTTTATTACTGAATATGTGAAAAAGTATGAAGGAATTGTTCAAAAATTACCAAAATTTCACCACAGTGTCTTAAAGCATTAAAAGTATTGCACACCAAATTTCAGAGCTTTAACCCTTAAAATAACGGAACCGGAGCCGTTTTTAAATTTGACCCCTATACAGTCCCAGCTATATGCTTTGCTGAGACCCAACCAAGCCCAGAGGGGAATACGATACCAAATGACGCCTTCTAGAAGCTTTTTTAGTGATTCTTAGATCCTCACACATGCATCTGCATGCCTTGCTCTCCAAAAACAACTGCGCAGTAATGGCGCGAAAATGAGGCTCAGTCTATAACTAGAAAGGCCCCCAGACTAAAAAAGGTGTCCAACACAGTGCCTGCCGTTTTTTAAACGTTCCCCAAGATTATAATGCCAATTGTTAGCTAGAATCTGCATAATATGCCCCAATAAAGCAATCGTTTTAGCCCATAAAAATGTCTACCAGTTTTTAAGCCCTTTTTTAAGCCCTTTATTCTTTTATGTTTGACTAAGAAAATGGCTTACCGGTCCCCATGAGGGGAAATGACAGCCTTCCAGCATTACATGGTCTTGTTAGAAATATGGCTAGTCATACCTTAAGCAGAAAAGTCTGCTAACTGTTTCCCCCAACTGAAGTTACTTCATCTCAACAGTCCTGTGTGGAAACAGCAATCGATTTTAGTTACTGTCTGCTAAAATCATCTTCCTCTTACAAACAGAAATCTTCATCCTTTTCTGTTTCAGAGTAAATAGTACATACCAGCACTATTTTAAAATAACAAACACTTGATAGAAGAATAAAAACTACATTTAAACACCAAAAAACTCTTAACCATCTCCGTGGAGATGTTGCCTGTGCAACGGCAAAGAGAATGACTGGGGTGGGCGGAGCCTAGGAGGGACTATATGGCCAGCTTTGCTGGGACTCTTTGCCATTTCCTGTTGGGGAAGAGAATATCCCACAAGTAAGGATGACGCCGTGGACCGGACACACCAATGTTGGAGAAAAAACGCTTTGTAGTGTCTCCTGCGTTCCTCGGCAGTGCCAAAAATGGTGACCATCAAGAAGCAGGGAGAATTGGCGCCAAAATCTGGGCCGAAGTGCTAAATGATGTTTAAATTTGAAAAAAGTCGTCAAACAATTCAAAAAAGTGTATCAAATTGTATCAAAACTGTTCCGATCAGCCAATAGAATGCGAGCTCAATCTGATTGGCTGATTGGATCAGCCAATCCGATTGAACTTGAATCTGATTGGCTGATTCAATCAGCCAATCAGATTTTTCCTACCTTAATTCCGATTGGCTGATAGAATCCTATCAATCAATTGGAATTCGAGGGACGCGATCTTGGATGACGCCATTTAAAGGAAACTTCAATCGTTGTTAGGACGTCGGAAGAAGAGGATGGATCCGCGCCGGCTGCTTTAAGATGGACCCGCTCCGCTCCGGATGGAAGAAGATAGAAGATGCCGCCTGGATGAAGACTTCGGACCCTCTGGAGGACCTCTTCTGGCCGGATAGGATGAAGATTTCTGACCCTCTTCTGGACGGATCGGATGTTACCCGGCTGGGTGAAGACAAGGTAGGAAGATCTTCAGGGGCTTAGTGTTAGGTATTTTAAGGGGGGTTTGGGTGGGTTAGATTAGGGGTATGTGTGTTGTAATGTTGGGGGGATATTGTATGGGTTTTTTTACAGGCAAAAGAGCTGATTTCTTTGGGGCATGCCCCGCAAAAAGCCCTTTTAAGGGCTGGTAAGGTAATAGAGCTGTTAACTTTTTAAATTTAGATTAGGGTAGGGAATTTTTTTATTTTGGGGGGCTTTGTTATTTTATTAGGGGGCTTAGAGTAGGTGTAATTAGCTTAAAATTCTTGTAATCTTTTTTTTTTTGTAATTTAGTTTAGTTGATTTAATTGTAGGTAATTGTAGGTAGTTTAGTTAATTTATTTATTGATAGTGTAGTGTTAGGTTTAATTGTAACTTAGGTTAGGATTTCTTTTACAGGTAATTTTGTATTTATTTTAACTAGGAAGTTATTAAATAGTTAATAACTATATAATAGCTATTGTACCTAGTTAAAATAAATACAAAGTTGCCTGTAAAATAAATATAAATCCTAAAATAGCTACAATATAATTATTTGTTATATTGTAGCTATATTAGGGTTTATTTTACAGGTAAGTATTTAGCTTTAAATAGGAAGACTTTAGTTAATAAGATTTAATTTATTTCGTTAGATAAAAATTATATTTAACTTAGGGGGGTGTTAGGGTTAGACTTAGCTTTAGGGGTTAATACATTTATTAGAGTAGTGGCGAGGTCCGGTCGGCAGATTAGGGGTTAATACTTGAAGTTAGGTGTCGCCGATGTTAGGGAGGGCAGATTAGGGGTTAATACCATTTATTATATGGTTTGCAAGGCGGGAGTGCGGCGGTTTAGGGGTTAATAAATTTATTAGAGTGGCGGCTAGGTCCGGTCGGCAGATTAGGGGTTAATAAGTGTAGGTAAGGTAGCAGCGACTTTGGGGGGGGGGGGGGCAGATTAGGGGTTAATAAATATTATGTAGGTGTCGGCGATGTTGTGGGCAGCAGATTAGGGGTACATAGGTATAATGTAGGTTGCTGCGTTGTCCAGAGCGGCAAATTAGGAGTTAATAATAAAATGCAGGGGTCAGCGATAGCGGGGGCGGCAGATTAGGGGTTAATAAGTGTAAGGTTAGGGGTGTTTAGACTCGGGGTACGTTAGGGTGTTAGGTGCAGACTTAGAAACTGTTTCCCCATAGGAAACAATGGGGCTGCGTTAGGAGCTTAACAATGCTTTTTTGCAGGTGTTAGGTTTTTTTTGAGCCCAAACTGCCCCATTGTTTCCTATGGGGGAACCGTGCACGAGCACGTTTTTCCAGCTAGCCGCTACCGTAAGCAACGCTGGTATTGAGGGTTGAAGTGGCGGAAAATATGCCTCTACACTCCCTTTTTGGAGCCTAACGCAGCCCTTCAGAGAACTCTAAATACCAGCGTTATTTAAAAGGTGCGGGGGGGGGGGGGGGGGGGGAACACGCGTAGCTAACGCACCCCTATGGCCGCAAAACTCTAAATCTAGGCGTAAATGTTTAAATTCTAGACTATAAATTACTGCTGTCCTTTGTATAGGACAGAGTATTTTTAACATTATTAATATTAATTTTGAGCACTGGCAATTCTTACTGTGGATTGTCTCATGTCTTTACCTGTACTGGCAAGTTATTTATGTTCTTTAGCAGCACAAAAAAAGAATTTCATCCGTACAATTTTTAAGAACCTGAGCGCTTTCACATTTTTTTTAAAAAATGGAGCTGCTACGGTAAAATTAAGGGCCCTGCGGGTCCACTTATCTCTCACAAACATGCATTTAAGCATAAAATGTTAAACACAACTTGCATTAACATATGTTCCCACTCCAGGTGCTGCCTGTGTCCCCTGGCTATGCTATACCCTGGAGAGTATCTACAAATATCCTGTGAGCTATGCGAGTGCTGTTTTGGGACTTACCTGACAAAAGCACCCCTCCACTGAGCTTACCAGCAAAGCCTGCAACTGTATGCAGTAGAGAGCCCATCCAGTGCTGTAAAGGTAACAGCAGAGGATATGGAAGAGGGGTACTTTAAATCCCACAGGAGGAGGCAAAGGGACATGTCCCTGCAACACCTGAGTGAGTTATGGCTGAAATCCCATAGGGACATACTGTGTACATAACCTAGTACTCCTGTACCCCATCTTCTAAAGCAGTACTTCAAAGGGGTAAAGGGTCTCGCATAGCTCTGAGTACCCAAGCTAAATTCCTAACTGGAACACCTCTATCTTAACCATCACTCCTGGGACACAAAGAACAAAACCGGGTAGTACAGGGAGGTGGGAGGAATTAAAAGATCTTCTTGTTTGGGGTTCTTTGCCTCCTCCTAGTGGTGGGAATTCAATACCACATGTCAAGGCTTGTGGACTCTCACCATCATATAAAAGAAAAAGTGTTAGGTTATTGTGCACCTTGTTCTCACATTCATAACTTTTTTTCTGTAGCTTAAATACTATATTTATATATTTATTAATTTAAAAAAATAATTCCAGATGATTTATAGAGCAAACTTGTAATTGTGTCATTTATGTAGTTAATACTTGTGCTGCTCCCATACATACTTCCCATAACCATACATTCTCAATAAAAAACGAAATAGCTCATTAACAAGCAACGTAATCTCCACTATAAATTAATATGCAATAACCTAATGTAATGTTACTCATTAACAGACCAGATTTTCATGATATCTTTACTAGACAAAGGGAGAAATAATCATCTGATCAGTAACCATGGTTATTAACCTGCTCTTGTCCATCAGATGATTATTTCACCTGTGCTATAGTTGATATAAGGAAAATCTGGCCTGTTAGTAGTACTTGAGGATTGAAAAGGAACAAAAAATAGTGAGTGCCACGTCACCACAGCAACTAAGTGTGACCTGGCACTTAGTAAATTGACCCAGTATATTGATATTATTTAATAAATGTAACAATAGCATAATCAATTTTAAAACAGTAGTTATTATATGTATTTGTAATTGGCCAAATTCACTTTATTAATATTTTACGGTACAGTTTTCACATGAATGGACACCTGTAATTACTCTCTCTTACCTGGTACAGCAGAGATGGGTTCAGCACTTGTCCCTTCCTCAGAGCAATCTGCTTCAACTTGATTGACTTTTGTCTGGTCGCCATTTGTGATCTCTTCTGTGCGACCTTGCTCAGAGCTATCACATGCAGGCAGAGGATTGTGAAGTCTTTGTAAATGGGGGGAAGCGGATGCTTTGCGGGCAGCTGGCGAATGGGTTTTCTGTTGTTGTTTCTCATAGTCACGCAGCTCTTGAAGCTAGAAATCAAATGCATGAACTTAATTATAATCATCCCAAGCAACCATTCCTCACCCTATTATGCCTAATTTATTTCAACATTCTATTTCTGATGACTTCTCTACTAACATATGCAAATACTGAGCTAAAGGCCCTGATAGTGCCATACAATTACAACAAAGGGCATATAAAAAAGTAATGAAATTACAAACTATAAAAAGGCACATGATGTCAACACAACCACTGCCAAAGCATAAGGCAGATATGTGATTAAATAAGCAGGGAACATTTTACCTTACAATTTTACAGTGGATATAACCATTTAAATTGTGATCCAGGCTTAAATGAACATTGTATGTAAATTCTGTTTGTTCCAATAAAAAAACAGCTTTATAAGAAATATAAAAAAAAAAAAAAAGAGAAAGAAACCGTAAAGTGCACTAAACTTTCAGAATTCAAATAGAGCATACAATAAAAAAAAAACTTTCCAGTTTACTTCTATTACAAGATTTGCTTTATTATTTTGGTATAATTTGTTAAAGAATATAACCGTTGCACGTGCTATTAGAATCATGACATTTAATTTTAAATAAACTGCCCCTTTAATGGAAAAGAAATGATGCTGCAGATTTGGATAAACCTATACTTTTTAGGCTTTGATGCTGTTCACAAATATAGCAGTGGGAGTTGTCGCTATCAGCCAATGAGAAAACCATTCAGCATGTAAAAACAGAATTTATGTTTACCTGATAAATTTCTTTCTCCTACGGTGTATCCGGTCCACGGCTTCATCCTTACTTGTGGGATATTCTCAATCCCTACAGGAAGTGGCAAAGAGAGCACACAGCAGAGCTGTCCATATAGCTCCCCTCAGGCTCCGCCCCCCCCAGTCATTCGACCGACGGTTAGGAGAAAAAGGAGAACCATAGGGTGCAGTGGTGACTGTAGTTTACAAAAATAAATTTAAACCTGACCAAATGCCAGGGTGGGCCGGATACACCGTAGGAGAAAGAAATTTATCAGGTAAACATAAATTCTGTTTTCTCCTACATTGGTGTATCCGGTCCACGGCTTCATCCTTACTTGTGGGAACCAATACCAAAGCTCCAGGACACGGATGAAGGGAGGGAACAAGTCAGGTAACCTAAACGGAAGGCACCACTGCTTGTAAAACCTTTCTCCCAAAAAACAGAATTTATGTTTACCTGATAAATTACTTTCTCCAACGGTGTGTCCGGTCCACGGCGTCATCCTTACTTGTGGGATATTCTCTTCCCCAACAGGAAATGGCAAAGAGCCCAGCAAAGCTGGTCACATGATCCCTCCTAGGCTCCGCCTTCCCCAGTCATTCGACCGACGTAAAGGAGGAATATTTGCATAGGAGAAACCATATGATACCGTGGTGACTGTAGTTAAAGAAAATAAATTATCAGACCTGATTAAAAAAACCAGGGCGGGCCGTGGACCGGACACACCGTTGGAGAAAGTAATTTATCAGGTAAACATAAATTCTGTTTTCTCCAACATAGGTATGTCCGGTCCACGGCGTCATCCTTACTTGTGGGAACCAATACCAAAGCTCCAGGACACGGATGAAGGGAGGGAACAAGTCAGGTAACCTAAACGGAAGGCACCACTGCTTGTAAAACCTTTCTCCCAAAAAACAGAATTTATGTTTACCTGATAAATTACTTTCTCCAAGGGTGTGTCCGGTCCACGGCGTCATCCTTACTTGTGGGATATTCTCTTCCCCAACAGGAAATGGCAAAGAGCCCAGCAAAGCTGGTCACATGATCCCTCCTAGGCTCCGCCTTCCCCAGTCATTCGACCGACGTAAAGGAGGAATATTTGCATAGGAGAAACCATATGATACCGTGGTGACTGTAGTTAAAGAAAATAAATTATCAGACCTGATTAAAAAAACCAGGGCGGGCCGTGGACCGGACACACCGTTGGAGAAAGTAATTTATCAGGTAAACATAAATTCTGTTTTCTCCAACATAGGTATGTCCGGTCCACGGCGTCATCCTTACTTGTGGGAACCAATACCAAAGCTTTAGGACACGGATGAAGGGAGGGAGCAAATCAGGTCACCTAGATGGAAGGCACCACGGCTTGCAAAACCTTTCTCCCAAAAATAGCCTCAGAAGAAGCAAAAGTATCAAACTTGTAAAATTTAGTAAAAGTGTGCAGTGAAGACCAAGTCGCTGCCCTACATATCTGATCAACAGAAGCCTCGTTCTTGAAGGCCCATGTGGAAGCCACAGCCCTAGTGGAATGAGCTGTGATTCTTTCAGGAGGCTGCCGTCCGGCAGTCTCATAAGCCAATCTGATGATGCTTTTAATCCAAAAAGAGAGAGAGGTAGAAGTTGCTTTTTGACCTCTCCTTTTACCAGAATAAACAACAAACAAGGAAGATGTTTGTCTAAAATCCTTTGTAGCATCTAAATAGAATTTTAGAGCACGAACAACATCCAAATTGTGCAACAAACGTTCCTTCTTTGAAACTGGATTCGGACACAAAGAAGGCACGACTATCTCCTGGTTAATGTTTTTGTTAGAAACAACTTTCGGAAGAAAACCAGGTTTAGTACGTAAAACCACCTTATCTGCATGGAACACCAGATAAGGAGGAGAACACTGCAGAGCAGATAATTCTGAAACTCTTCTGGCAGAAGAAATTGCAACCAAAAACAAAACTTTCCAAGATAATAACTTAATATCAACGGAATGTAAGGGTTCAAACGGAACCCCCTGAAGAACTGAAAGAACTAAATTGAGACTCCAAGGAGGAGTCAAAGGTTTGTAAACAGGCTTGATTCTAACCAGAGCCTGAACAAAGGCTTGAACATCTGGCACAGCTGCCAGCTTTTTGTGAAGTAACACAGACAAGGCAGAAATCTGTCCCTTCAAGGAACTTGCAGATAGTCCTTTCTCCAAACCTTCTTGAAGAAAGGATAGAATCTTAGGAATTTTTACCTTGTCCCAAGGGAATCCTTTAGATTCACACCAACAGATATATTTTTTCCATATTTTGTGGTAAATTTTTCTAGTTACAGGCTTTCTGGCCTGAACAAGAGTATCAATGACAGAATCTGAGAACCCTCGCTTTGATAAGATCAAGCGTTCAATCTCCAAGCAGTCAGTTGGAGTGAGACCAGATTCGGATGTTCGAACGGACCTTGAACAAGAAGGTCTCGTCTCAAGGTAGCTTCCATGGTGGAGCCGATGACATATTCACCAGGTCTGCATACCAAGTCCTGCATGGCCACGCAGGAGCTATCAAGATCACCGATGCCCTCTCCTGATTGATCCTGGCTACCAGCCTGGGGATGAGAGGAAACGGCGGGAATACATAAGCTAGTTTGAAGGTCCAAGGTGCTACTAGTGCATCTACTAGAGTCGCCTTGGGATCCCTGGATCTGGACCCGTAGCAAGGAACCTTGAAGTTCTGACGAGAGGCCATCAGATCCATGTCTGGAATGCCCCACAATTGAGTAATTTGGGCAAATATTTCCGGATGGAGTACCCACTCCCCCGGATGAAATGTCTGACGACTCAGAAAATCCGCTTCCCAATTTTCCACTCCTGGGATGTGGATTGCAGACAAGTGGCAGGAGTGAGTCTCCGCCCATTGAATGATTTTGGTCACTTCTTCCATCGCCAGGGAACTCCTTGTTCCCCCCTGATGGTTGATGTACGCAACAGTCGTCATGTTGTCTGATTGAAACCGTATGAACTTGGCCTTTGCTAGCTGAGGCCAAGCCTTGAGAGCATTGAATATCGCTCTCAGTTCCAGAATATTTATCGGGAGAAGAGATTCTTCCCGAGACCAAAGACCCTGAGCTTTCAGGGGTCCCCAGACCGCGCCCCAGCCCACCAGACTGGCGTCGGTCGTGACAATGACCCACTCTGGTCTGCGGAAGCTCATCCCCTGTGACAGGTTGTCCAGGGACAGCCACCAACGGAGTGAATCTCTGGTCCTCTGATCTACTTGTATCGTCGGAGACAAGTCTGTATAGTCCCCATTCCACTGACTGAGCATGCACAGTTGTAATGGTCTTAGATGAATTTGCGCAAAAGGAACTATGTCCATTGCCGCTACCATCAAACCTATTACTTCCATGCACTGCGCTATGGAAGGAAGAGGAACAGAATGAAGTATTTGACAAGAGTTTAGAAGTTTTGATTTTCTGGCCTCTGTCAGAAAAATCCTCATTTCTAAGGAGTCTATTATTGTTCCCAAGAAGGGAACCCTTGTTGACGGAGATAGAGAACTTTTTTCTACGTTCACTTTCCACCCGTGAGATCTGAGAAAGGCCAGGACAATGTCCGTGTGAGCCTTTGCTAGAGGAAGGGACGACGCTTGAATCAGAATGTCGTCCAAGTAAGGTACTACTGCAATGCCCCTTGGTCTTAGCACCGCTAGAAGGGACCCTAGTACCTTTGTGAAAATCCTTGGAGCAGTGGCTAATCCGAACGGAAGTGCCACAAACTGGTAATGCTTGTCCAGGAATGCGAACCTTAGGAACCGATGATGTTCCTCGTGGATAGGAATATGTAGATACGCATCCTTTAAATCCACCGTGGTCATGAATTGACCTTCCTGGATGGAAGGAAGAATTGTTCGAATGGTTTCCATTTTGAACGATGGAACCTTGAGAAACTTGTTTAGGATCTTGAGATCTAAGATTGGTCTGAATGTTCCCTCTTTTTTGGGAACTACGAACAGATTGGAGTAGAACCCCATCCCTTGTTCTCCTAAAGGAACAGGATGAATCACTCCCATTTTTAACAGGTCTTCTACACAATGTAAGAATGCCTGTCTTTTTATGTGGTCTGAAGACAATTGAGACCTGTGGAACCTCCCCCTTGGGGGAAGCCCCTTGAATTCCAGAAGATAACCTTGGGAGACTATTTCTAGTGCCCAAGGATCCAGAACATCTCTTGCCCAAGCCTGAGCGAAGAGAGAGAGTCTGCCCCCCACCAGATCCGGTCCCGGATCGGGGGCCAACATCTCATGCTGTCTTGGTAGCAGTGGCAGGTTTCTTGGCCTGCTTTCCTTTGTTCCAGCCTTGCATTGGTCTCCAGGCTGGCTTGGCTTGAGAAGTATTACCCTCTTGCTTAGAGGACGTAGCACTTGGGGCTGGTCCGTTTCTGTGAAAGGGACGAAAATTAGGTTTATTTTTGGCCTTGAAAGACCTATCCTGAGGAAGGGCGTGGCCCTTGCCCCCAGTGATATCAGAGATAATCTCTTTCAAGTCAGGGCCAAATAGCGTTTTCCCCTTGAAAGGAATGTTAAGCAATTTGTTCTTGGAAGACGCATCCGCTGACCAAGATTTTAACCAAAGCGCTCTGCGCGCCACAATAGCAAAACCAGAATTTTTCGCCGCTAACCTAGCCAATTGCAAAGTGGCGTCTAGGGTGAAAGAATTAGCCAATTTGAGAGCATGAATTCTGTCCATAATCTCCTCATAAGAAGAAGAATTATTATTGAGCGCCTTTTCTAGCTCATCGAACCAGAAACACGCTGCTGTAGAGACAGGAACAATGCATGAAATTGGTTGTAGAAGGTAACCTTGCTGAACAAACATCTTTTTAAGCAAACCTTCTAATTTTTTATCCATAGGATCTTTGAAAGCACAACTATCTTCTATGGGTATAGTGGTGCGTTTGTTTAGAGTAGAAACCGCCCCCTCGACCTTGGGGACTGTCTGCCATAAGTCCTTTCTGGGGTCGACCATAGGAAACAATTTTTTAAATATGGGGGGAGGGACGAAAGGTATACCGGGCCTTTCCCATTCTTTATTTACAATGTCCGCCACCCGCTTGGGTATAGGAAAAGCTTCGGGGGGCCCCGGGACCTCTAGGAACTTGTCCATTTTACATAGTTTCTCTGGAATGACCAAATTCTCACAATCATCCAGAGTGGATAACACCTCCTTAAGCAGAGCGCGGAGATGTTCCAATTTAAATTTAAATGTAATCACATCAGGTTCAGCTTGTTGAGAAATTTTCCCTGAATCTGAAATTTCTCCCTCAGACAAAACCTCCCTGGCCCCCTCAGACTGGGGTAGGGGCCCTTCAGAACCAATATCATCAGCGTCCTCATGCTCTTCAGTATTTTCTAAAACAGAGCAGTCGCGCTTTCGCTGATAAGTGGGCATTTTGGCTAAAATGTTTTTGATAGAATTATCCATTACAGCCGTTAATTGTTGCATAGTAAGGAGTATTGGCGCGCTAGATGTACTAGGGGCCTCCTGTGTGGGCAAGACTGGTGTAGACGAAGGAGGGGATGATGCAGTACCATGCTTACTCCCCTCACTTGAGGAATCATCTTGGGCATCATTTTCTCTAAATTTTGTGTCACATAAATCACATCTATTTAAATGAGAAGGAACCTTGGCTTCCCCACATTCAGAACACAGTCTATCTGGTAGTTCAGACATGTTAAACAGGCAAAAACTTGATAACAAAGTACAAAAAACGTTTTAAAATAAACCGTTACTGTCACTTTAAATTTTAAACTGAACACACTTTATTACTGCAATTGCGAAAAAGTATGAAGGAATTGTTCAAAATTCACCAAAATTTCACCACAGTGTCTTAAAGCCTTAAAAGTATTGCACACCAAATTTGGAAGCTTTAACCCTTAAAATAACGGAACCGGAGCCGTTTTTATATTTAACCCCTTTACAGTCCCTGGTATCTGCTTTGCTGAGACCCAACCAAGCCCAAAGGGGAATACGATACCAAATGACGCCTTCAGAAAGTCTTTTCTATGTATCAGAGCTCCTCACACATGCATCTGCATGTCATGCTTCTCAAAAACAAGTGCGCAATAGAGGCGCGAAAATGAGACTCTGCCTATGATTAGGGAAAGCCCCTAGAGAATAAGGTGTCCAATACAGTGCCTGCCGGTTATTTTACATAATTCCCAAGATTAAAATAATTCCTCAAGGCTATGGAGTATAAAATATGTTTATATATAAATCGATTTAGCCCAGAAAATGTCTACAGTCTTAAAAAGCCCTTGTGAAGCCCTTTTTTTCCTTTCTGTAATAAAAATGGCTTACCGGATCCCATAGGGAAAATGACAGCTTCCAGCATTACATCGTCTTGTTAGAATGTGTCATACCTCAAGCAGCAAAAGTCTGCTCACTGTTCCCCCAACTGAAGTTAATTCCTCTCAACAGTCCTGTGTGGAAACAGCCATCGATTTTAGTAACGGTTGCTAAAATCATTTTCCTCTTACAAACAGAAATCTTCATCTCTTTTCTGTTTCAGAGTAAATAGTACATACCAGCACTATTTTAAAATAACAAACTCTTGATTGAATAATAAAAACTACAGTTAAACACTAAAAAACTCTAAGCCATCTCCGTGGAGATGTTGCCTGTACAACGGCAAAGAGAATGACTAGGGAAGGCGGAGCCTAGGAGGGATCATGTGACCAGCTTTGCTGGGCTCTTTGCCATTTCCTGTTGGGGAAGAGAATATCCCACAAGTAAGGATGACGCCGTGGACCGGACACACCTATGTTGGAGAAATAGCCTCCGAAGAAAAATATCGAATTTGTAAAATTTGGCAAATGTATGCAGTGAAGACCAAGTCGCTTCCTTACAGATCTGTTCAACAGAAGCCTCATTCTTGAAAGCCCATGTGGAAGCCACAGCTCTAGTAGAGTGAGCTGTAATTCGTTCAGGAGGCTGCCTTCCAGCAGTCTCATAAGCCAACCGGATGATGCTTTTCAGCCAGAAAGACAGAGAGGTCGCAGTCGCCTTTTGACCTCTCCTCTTGCCAGAATAGACGACAAACAAAAAACCATCAAGTAAACATCCGATTTAATTTTCACCAGTGTCTTAATGCTTTGAAAAGATTGCACACAAATTTTCAGACCAATTAACCCCTTAATGCCCAAACTGGAGCTAATAACAGCAGGTAACCGGTTAAAAACAGTACAGTACAATGACACAGCCTCTACTGTGGCTTTTACCTTCCTTAGGGATTATTTAAGTAGGAAATAAGCCTCTCTGAAGTCCTTTCTGATGTCTCTGGACTCCCCACGTGAAGCTGCATGAACTGCCTAGTCAAAACAACTGCGCAATTGAGGCACGAAAATGAGGCCTCCTCCCTCTTCATTCCAGAGGTGTCCAAATAAGTGCCAGGCGCAAATTAAACCCCATAAGTGTTTTAAAGTCTGAAAAAAACACCTTATTCATACTGAAAACATGCTAAAAAGCAATCGATTAAGCCCACAATAGTGTCAACCAGCATAGAGCCCTTAATATAAGCCATCATTTTATACAGAGTCTAATAAAAATGGCTTACCTATCCCTGAGGGAATTTCTGACAGTCTTCGAGCATTACATGGTCTTGTTAGAAAAATGACTAATCATACCTGAAGCAGTTAAGCCTGCAAACTGTTCCCCCCAACTGATGTTCTCTGGTATTCAACAGTCCTGCGTGGGAACAGCAATGGATTTTAGTTACTGGTGCTAAAATCATATTCCTCTCAGCAGAAATCTTCATCACTTTCTGCTTCAGAGTAAATAGTACAAGCCGGCACTATTTTAAAATAACAAACTCTTGATAGAAGAGATAAAAAACTACAACTAACACCACATACTCTTTACCACCCCCGTGAAGATGCTACTAGTTAGAGCGGCAAAGAGAATGACTGGGGGGGCGGAGCCTGAGGGGAGCTATATGGACAGCTCTGCTGTGTGCTCTCTTTGCCACTTCCTGTAGGGATTGAGAATATCCCACAAGTAAGGATGAAGCCGTGGACCGGATACACCAATGTAGGAGAAATACAGTTGTGATTTAAAGGGTCAGTAAACATTAAATAAATGTTTACTGTAATAAAGTATTTAAGCATGCAGATGTATTTTTTAGACTGTATTAGTTGTCTAAACATGAAGTGAAAAGTTTTAGTCTATATAATGTAATGGGCTCTGCAATGTTGTAACTTAAACAGATACTAAACTAAATTTTTTATTTCATGATTCAGATAGCAGATGCAATTTTAAGCAACTTTCTAATTTACTATTATCAATTTTTCTTCATTCTCTTGCTATCTTTAATTGAAAAGCAGAAATATAAAGCTTTAGAGGGGGCCTATTTTTGGTTCAGCACCTGGGTAGTGCTTGCAGATTGGTGGCTAAATGTAGCCACCAATCAGCAAGCACTACCCAGGGTTCTCAACCAAAAATAGGCCGGCTCCTAAGCTTACATTCCCCTTTTTTTTTCAAATAAAGATACCAAGAGAACAAAGAAAAATTTATAATAGGATAAAATTAAAAAGTTGCTTAAAATTGCATGCTCTGTGAATCATGAAAGAAAAACATTTGGGTTTAGTGTCCCTGTAAATTTCCTTAAGTTTAAAAGCCTATTTTCTATATCCAAAGTCTTCTGCTAATGCTAGTAAAAACATTTCAAAGAGTTTGGTGCAGGGCTCAACAAAATTTTAAAATCTAGGAGCCAGACGTTTTTGTCCATCCTTGATCCTTGTGAAAACGCTTTAATTTAATATTTACTAGTACAAAATACCAGCTAGTGATGGGTCATGGGATGTGTACCCGGTCCAGATGTGCTGTTCCACTCCTAAACTTTGCTTACGCCCGGAGTGATTACATAAGTCTGTGAACCCTGACTTGTTCCCAGTTTGTTTATGAGCCTGCAATTGTGTGTGTGGCTGTATTAAGGACTCAGGCACTAGGAAGAGATCTTGACGTGGTGCCTGAGCTTGTCCCATTTGGCCAAATGCGGTAACTAACTCTTCCAGTTTTGCTTTTATTCTTAGCTCTGAGCTTGTGAGCGAATGCTGGACTTTTTCATGTGTGTAACAGTATATATATATATATATATATATATATATATATACATACATACACACACACACACACACACACATATACATACCTATATACATACACACAAAATATACATACATATACACAAAATATACATACATATATGTGTGTGAGTTGTTGTGACATTGCAGAGCAGGGCTACATATATGCTCACAAGCTCCTGGCCTCTTTACCCCAATCTGTCTTCCATGTCACTTACAGCTCTATCCATCATAGCACATGAAATTTAGTGACATTAAAGGGACATCATACACTAGATTTTTCTTGGCATACAGGTTTTGTAGATGATCCATTTATATAGCATATACAGCTGTTTTAAAAAAAAAAAGTATAGTTTTGCTTATTTTTAAAAAACATTGAGCTGATTTTCAGACTCCTAACCAAGCCCCAAAAGTTTTAGAAGAATACTGATGTACAGCTTCTGGAGCTTGCTCCTGTTTGTGCAAAGAGTCTTTTCATATGCAGAGGAAGGGGGAGTGGGGGGGGTCTGATATTTCCCACTTGCAGTAGCTGTTCTAGCTAATCTTTTTAACAGTGCTAAACTGGGAACTTCTAAGTAGGTTTTTAAACGGTTTTATATTGGATTTTTATATCAGTATCTGTGCATATTATTCTTTATTGTAGTGTCTATTACATGCAGTTAAATGAAAATTGGTGTAAACTGTCCCTTTAACTCCCTCATCCCCATCCCATTTTGGTTCTACATGCCTCACTCCTGGAGGCATCAAGCTATAGCGTGGTCTTGCAGCTGGCAGGGAGAGTTTTGTTATTTAACCCCTTTAAGGGAAAATGTCGGCCAATGTGCAGGGTATGTCAGTTGTTGAGGAGTTAAATGTATGCTCTATCTGAATCATAAAAAATAAATTTTTACTTTTACTATCCCTTTAAGACACTTTTACTTAAAAGGTAAATAAAACCCACCAACATTCCCTACGTCCCTACAAAACGGAAATTTATGCTTACCTGATAAATTTATTTCTTTTTTGACACAATGAGACCACAGATCATGTTAATTACTAATGGGATATTCACTTCCTGGTCAGCAGGAGGAGGCAAAGAGCACCACAGCAGAGCTGTTAAATAGCTCCTCCAACGTGCAGAGGTGTCTGAAGTTTACAATAACCCAAAACCTGTCTTACAAGAAAAGGGCAAGCCGTGGACTCATTGTGTCAAAAAAGAAATAAATTTATCAGGCAATATGGTTCCCAAGAAGGTTACCTTAGTCCATATAACTAAGTAACTCCTTACCAAATTTACCTTCCTGCTTGATATCACAGAAAGGATAACAACATTTCCATATGAAATCTTGCTTGAAAGATTGCGCCTGGACTAGGTTGCCTTCAGAAAGGGCGCCCCAGCGATGCCCTATAACCGAGCACCACCAACATCAAACCAAGACTCCTATTAGAAAATTCCGGGAGCTGTGGCAAAGTCAAAAGATCAAGCCACAATTGGGAATGCTTGCCTGAGAATGTGAAAATGCAAGCATGCGTTCGATAAATCCGCCTTCATAAAAATGACCCTCCTGGATCAAAATAAAATTGGAGTAGTTTCCACCTTGAAGGACGGCACACTTAGGAATTTGATTAGAATTCTGACATCTAAAATTTGATTAGATTTTAAAGATCTAAAATAGTACTGAAGGTTCCCTGTAACCACTACCAGATTAGAATAAAATCTCAAACTCCGTTCCTGAATCAGAACAGGAACTCACTCTTTACCAAGTCGGAGCGGTCTCCTACCCAGTGTAAGGCCACCTTGTCTCTTCTCTGGCTCCAAACATTCCTGAAGCCAAAACCTCCTTCCTACTCAGAGTAAGAAGTATAAGGATTCCCTTGAAATCGTGAAAGGAATTAAAAAGTAATCTTAACCAAAACGTGCGTCACTATGGTAAGCCTGAAATCTTAGCTTCCCACTAAATACTTGAAGGGAAGCATCTGTAAGAAAGAAAATGACCGACTGAAAGGCCTTTATTTTATCATGAATTTCTTCAAAGAAAATGTCTGTTCTAATGGGACCAGACAACGTATATAACCAGTATGCTGCTGTATAAGCGACAGTGGCAATAATAAGCCTACCGCACCTGGTGTTCCCAGGCGGTCTCCCATCCAGGTACCGACCAAGCCTGGACCTGCTTAACTATCGAGTTCAGACAGGATCTGGTGCATTCAAGGCAGCTTGGCGGTAGACAAGACATAGGTTGCCATTATTGAGCAACCCCTCTAAACTCTTACCCCTAGGATCCTTAAAGGAACAACTATCCTCTATGGGAATAGTAGGGCTCCCGGCTAGCGTGGAAATTGTCCCTTCCACCTTGTGTACTGGCTGACAGAAGTCCATGAAGAGTCCGCTATGGATAAAAAAACTCTTCTAAACATAGGAAATGGAAAAAAGAAAAAAGGGTACCTTCTCTCCCATTCCTTAGCATTCATCTTGGGACGACCTAATATTGACAACCCCCTGGTATCGTTGCCTCCTTGAGAAGCTAAAACCTCCTTAAGTAACAGACGGTGGTGTTCTAGCTTAAACCTGAAAGATACAACTCCAGTATCAGTAGGAGGAATTAAATTGCCAGAAACTGAGATTTCATCCTCAGATGCTACCGAAGTATCCTCTACATCACGTCTGGGAGGGGACCTAGAGATAGCAACAACCGTAACAGGAACCTCGCTCACTGAATGTTTACGTTTCCTCTTGCGCTCTCCCAGCAGCATGAGAAAAGCCGACAATGCACTAGAGACCGTCTAGTGAAAAAGGAAAGCGATGTGTTGCAAGGTAACTCCAGGAGGAGCCGTGGAGGAATCGCAGGGCACTGGTTGAATGGACGCTAAGTTTTTAGGACACTTTAGGAGAAAGCTGCAGAATGTATATTACATTGTCATAATGCCCCTTATCCTTTAACAGCATCTGAGACAATGTTGGCTCTGTAAAGGATGATACTCACTGACCTGTAAAATTCTCTCCATACATGAGGAATAGAAATGTCAGTATCATCACAGTATAAAGAATGTTTTATTCACATTTTGATAAAAAATAAATTGAATATCCCAACTAGAGTTACTGTGCCTTTAAATGTTAAGAGCAACATCCTAACTCCACTTAAGATCTGTTTTATTAACCACCAAAATGTTATCACATGTTGAAAGGCCTCCTGGACCGCAGTATTCACAGCTAGATCAACAAATATACTTGGTGTTACCGTGTCTTTAAAAAATAAAATAAACTGCTTTATTTTTGTGCAATGTGAAACGTAGTTACAAATTAAGATTCCAACATCCCCAAACCTCAGCTAAATCCTGCTGAGGTGTTATTTGTCAACGGATGAGAAACCAACTCATTAGAGAACTAACATAATACCCATCCGGTATATCTGTGAGGCAATTTGCAATTTTATACAGAAATACGCGTATTTACATCCAGATCTGTCTGAACTGCACTAATAGCCTTTACTTTGAATTATTTCAGTCTGTGAGGCAATTTAATACAGAAGTACGCGTATTTACCTCCTAAATAAAGCTTTGAAAAAGAATGTGAAGCCTCTCTGCTGCGTGGCATAACGCAGCAGAGGAGACCCACCATCGCTCCGTGCCGGGTAAGAGCTATGAACACAGCGTGCCAGAATGCTGCGTAGATTAGCTCCGCCCATCATGGGCGTATGCAATTAAATTTCCTGGGCGGCTAACACCTCAGATAGAAAGTGCCATATGTCAATAACTTCTATAATGGTGGTCTTAAAGATCCCTTGTATTATTCACAACTCTCCACCTCAGCTCGCCCAGCCAGACTACCTTCCCACTGTGCGCAGGGAAGTCTGTGCAAACCCCATATCATGACGGTCCCTGCTAAGAACTCCCGGTCGGCTAGGACTACCTCCCCACTGTGCGCAGGGAAGTCTGTGTAAACCCCATCATCATGGCAGTCCTAACTAAGAACTCCCGGTCGGCTAGAATATAAAAATAAGGTCGCCGGGAGTAGTATTGCACCAAACTGGTTAAGGCATAGACAAATGTAACCTCCCGGTCGGCTGATTGGACTACACAAAAGCCGTAGGGAATTACCAACAGCCCCTAAGTATAAATATGGGAATTTTTTTTAGAACCCCATCATCAAACTATAAGAGCCACTTCTCCACGTCCCCAGTGCCTGCATAAACTGCCCAATGACCTATCCCTCCTAGGGATAATGTCCTCTTGTGTCCAAGTATGAAGTAAAGTGCCAATCTTTCTGCGTACAACCCCAGAAATGAAAATAGCACTTCCCTTAAAATTCTGCCTGGCAGCAAGGCAGCCCACCCGGCTTGCGAGGTCCTCCCCCTCACATTGGCCTGTGGAAATAAAAAGTACTGAGTATTTGTCTCCCTCAGACTTTCACAAACAGGGCAACATAAACATGGGAGGCGCAGTGAGAATTATGTCCCACAAGTTCCCATTGCTCTAAAGCCACCAAAGCCCTACTGAAGAGACTGATATGGACTACAGCTACACCCTAGAACAAAGCAGCACAATCTTGTACTACTTTAAAAATAATAACCTCTTGATTGAAGAATCTAAAACTAACACCTCACTTTACCTCTTCCTATCACTAAAGTAGGCAAAGAGAATGACTGGGGTGGGAGGGAAGGGAGGAGCTATTTAACAGCTCTGCTGTGGTGCTCTTTGCCTCCTCCTGCTGACCAGGAGGTGAATATCCCATTAGTAAATAAGTTGATCCGTTGACTCATTGTGTCTTAAGAAAGAAAGAAAATCTTTGATTTTATTTGGAACAAGCGCCATGCACGGATAAATAGGAAGAACATGTCTCAAACAGTAGATAATAGGGGGCTTGGGGTTCCCAATCTAGTTTCATATAGGAAAGCTGCACATTTACAGATAATAGTTGACTGGTATACTAATTATGATTTCAAGATCTGGGTACGACTAGAACATGAAATAGCTGTCTCTACACATCTAGGAGCACAGTGTTGGACAACTCCAAACACAGGTTCCCCACAGATTTACATCACCCATACGGTCCAAGAGACATTATCGACGTGGGATAGTATCCTCCTAGATTACCCTAATATTTCTTCTAAATACTCATATCTCACATCTTTCATTTCTAATAAAGACTTTACCCCAGGTCTTCCAGTTAGGATTAAATCCAATACATTGCAATTCAGAGTGCTGATGATGTGTCATTTGGGGGCTGAAAATAAGTTGCACGATAGAGGGGATTCGGCTGTTTCAAAAACTGGTATTTCTACAGTGCTATAACTATTTGTCAGGACACCCACACAAAAGGAATATGTTGAGACCCCTGACAGCTTTTGAGTCCCTATGTCACAAAACCACTCCCACCAGACACGCACTATGCCTTATCTACACACTACTGAAGCAGACCACACCAGGTCATATACCCCACTTCGTCAACAAATGGGGGGGGGGGGAGAGTTAGAAGTGCAGATTTCCCACATTGATGCCTCTAAAATATACACAGCTATCAGAAAATCAGCCACCTCCAGTAAATACATTGAACTGAATATGAAAATACTGCACAGATGGTACCTCACTCCATCACGTTGCAAGAAAATCTTTAAAAACACTTCCGACGTATGTTGGACATGACAAACCCACATAGGCCACATGGCACATATATGGTGGCAGTGCCCCAAAATAACCCCAGTATGAGATGACATTTCAAAGGAATATTGTAGAAACCAGATTAAAAACAGAATTTATGCTTACCTGATAAATTACTTTCTCTTGCGGTGTATCCAGTCCACGGATTCATCCTTACTTGTGGGATATTCTCATTCCCTACAGGAAGTGGCAAAGAGAGCACACAGCAGAGCTGTCCATATAGCTCCCCCTCTGGCTCCGCCCCCCAGTCATTCGACCGACGGTTAGGAGAAAAAGGAGAAACCATAGGGTGCAGTGGTGACTGTAGTTTAAACAAGAAATTTTAACCTGACTTAATTGCCAGGGCGGGCCGTGGACTGGATACACAGCAAGAGAAAGAAATTTATCAGGTAAGCATAAATTCTGTTTTCTCTTGCAAGGTGTATCCAGTCCACGGATTCATCCTTACTTGTGGGATACCAATAACAAAGCTTTAGGACACGGATGAAGGGAGGGAACAAGACAGGTAACCTAAACGGAAGGCACCACTGCTTGCAAAACCTCTCTCCCAAAAATAGCCTCCGAAGAAGCAAAAGTATGAAATTTGGCAAAAGTATGCAGTGAAGACCAAGTCGCTGCCTTACAAATCTGTTCAACAGAAGCCTCATTCTTGAAGGCCCAAGTGGAAGCCACAGCTCTAGTGGAATGAGCTGTAATTCGTTCAGGAGGCTGCTGCCCAGCAGTCTCATAAGCCAATCGGATGATGCTTTTCAACCAGAAGGAAAGAGGTAGCCGTCGCTTTTTGACCTCTCCTCTTACCAGAATAGACAACAAACAAAGATGATGTTTGTCTGAAATCCTTAGTTGCTTGTAAATAGAATTTCAAAGCACGAACCACATCAAGATTGTGTAAAAGCCGTTCCTTCTTAGAAGCTGGATTAGGACACAAAGACGGAACAATGATTTCCTTGTTTATGTTCTTATTAGAAACAACTTTAGGAAGAAAACCAGGTTTGGTACGCAAAACTACCTTATCTGCATGGAACAGATGATGATATTCCCATGTATCTTCAATGTCCTAAACAGGACATTTTAGGACATTGAAGATACATGGGAATATCATTATTTGGAGTAAAGACACATTAGGAACCATCTACTACTTAAACATTTTAGCAAGGATATCCACATTTGCACATACTGGATTATAATTTTGTTACCTAAAAGGACATTGGACTATTAAACCAAGAGACTTTTCTTACGTTTTTTCCCATTTTTTATCTGACATCATCACTATTTTTTCACATTATTTTTCTCACTAATATGTTATAAATGAAAAATTGACACTAAGATTTTTTGGAAGGTGTACACCTATATTATTTCACATTTTTGGTCTTTTATTATTTTTTAAGCAATTGCCTTTTTTCACATCACAAGGTATTTTTACTATTTATCACAAATTTTTCATTTGTATTTTTCTTTTTTCACATCTTAGGTATCGATACCTTAATGTTCTAAATTGTTTAGCATTGTTCTTGCTTCCAAATTGTCCAATATTATTTGTGTATTATTTTTGGATCGAGTACATCTATACACATATTTACCATTAACAAGACTGGTAAACCACTTAACTTAGACTTTCACACCGTATACTGTATGTTTTATGAAGATAGGTATACAACTTATCCCTTGAAGATTTAGAAGACTCGAATCACATGGTCAGGGTCCCACTGTATTATAGGATCTTGTACATGTATTAATCCCGAATTTTATTTTGTTTTTATAATTTTTATAATCTATGTGTAGATTTTAAAATTTATGTGTAATAAATATGTATACATTTTAATCTGGTTTCTACAATATTTTTTCAATACCCTTCTGACTCTACATAGCCAAGACTCCTTTTTAGGTGTTCTAAGCGCTCCTCTCAGCCTTGATATTTTTGTAACCTCTTAAGATCTGGTCGGGAGATCTTGCATACAGGAGCTGATGTAGTAGCACCCTTTGGCGCTGGAGATATACATTTGTTCTTTGACATTTCAAAGGAAACCTTTAAATTAATTGATAGGGCTCTGCCACTGGACCCGTGCCTCTGGTTATTTCATATAACTCCCAGGAGATTCTCCTTAGTACAGAATAAACTCTTTAATATAGCAAGTAACAGCTTAAAAATACTTATAGCTAGGAACTGGAAAAGCACCATCATACCGACTACAGCGCAATGGGTACAAGAATGCAACCATACCATATTACTAGAAGAATACCAATACATTAAAATATGGAAAACAGATACATACATACAACTTAAGATACAATGGGAGGAATATTTGAGGGATAAATTAAATCCATGTACCTCATAACGTCACTGTCCAACAGGGTAAGAAGAGATAGGGATTTCTGAATCTGCTAGTGAAGAATACGCGAAAGCTCTGGACAACACATTGATATATCACAGTAGATAACCTAAACACTTAGATTCAGGGGATTACTGGGAGATGATCAAATTATATGGTTGTATGATAAAAACCTTATGTCGGGTCACACATTGTGTTTTGTTCAATATGTTAATTATTTGTTATTCATATTTTCTTTCAATGTATATTTCCCATACTGTACGGGTACAGGCTATGAATACACAATCTAATGTAGACTTGTAATAATGCCAACTGTATTTGTGCAGTGTATACATTTTGCAAAAATAAAAATTGTTTTTGAAAAAAAGAAGAAAAAAAAAAGGTCTATAAAACCCAAAAATGTTCTTTTGTGATTTAGAAAGATAATATAATTTTTTTTAAAAAGTTTCCAATTATATTATCAAAATTTGCTTCATTCACATGTTATCCACATGTTACCAAGATATGTGTCTGTAGCACTACATGATAGGAAATAGTGCTGCCATCTAGTACTCTTGTAAATTGATAAAATTCTTGCAAAAAACTGATGTCATCCAGTGCTCCAAACACATGCAAGCAACCTGGGCTTACGCCTCTGATTTTCAACAAAAGATACAAAAGGAAAACAAAGAAAAAAATGATAATAGAATTAAATTAGAAAGTTGTTTAAAATTGCATGCTCTAGCTGAATCACGATATGAATTTTGGGTTTCATGTCCCTTTAAAGATTTCTATGCAAAAATATTTTAAACATATTTAGTTGCTGTTTTTTAATTTGAATTCAAAATTTCCGTCTAAAACACACTCCAGGTATAAACTGTATTTGCATAAATTTAATTTGATAACTAATCTAAAAAAACAACTATTTGCTATTGATATGTTTGCTGTATTCCACATTTTAATTTTACAGAACAGTGAGAATAGGAATGTATTATTATATTTCTATTACATGTAGAATAGTATGCTGAGCTCACATCATACTAATTCATGCACTTTTTATGCATTAAAAAGGCAGCTTTAGTCTTTATTGAGATATTGACCTCTCATGCACACTCACTCCCAGTCTATGCATCCATTGACTTATAAGTATGCACTTCCTTGCCTGTCAATCAAGATCCTACATGAAACATACAAATCAGCAAGACCATGTGCTCCAAGATCAGTACAAGGGATGTTAAAAAGATGTTAATTGTAAAAGTATTTGGACACCTGTCTATATTATATACCTTTGAGGATTGTGTCTGGTTCAACCCTTCACTAGGCAGACTGGTACTTCCTGATCTGTTCTTTTGTAGTGATATACATGTCAGTACACTATTATATGTGTTTGTCATTTAAAGTCTATTTAAAGGGATGATAACTGTGGCTTTAGCCATAAGCTACATGTATTAGTCTAAGTTTGTTCATATGCTTGGTTTCTATGTAGTCTGATAGTAAAAAACTCCCTATTATTTTTTTCTTTAAAGTTTCTAGTATCAAATAGCATTTTCTATCTTTTTGTGAATTAGAGCTTCTTTATTGATAATCTGCATATGAGGTTCAAGTGTGATATATTTCTTAACATATGCCTAATGCTATTTGATTAATGTTTATACTTAGAGGTCCAAGGGTTACATCCTCAATAGTTCATTAGGCCTAAATCTCTATTATAGTCATGTTGGCATGTTCCATTGTATATTGGACTATTTGATACACTGCATGTCATATATATGCCTTATAGTAACTCATTTACATGATATATAATGACACTCAAAAGTGGCTTCTCTGACCCTGATGGTGGAAAAAAGAGGTTTATTAACACTTTTTTCAGCATCCAGTTCTAAGCATAGTATATAATACTGTGGAATGACTTGAGTGTTAAGTTGCAAACACTTGTGTCTACATTACTAGCTGTGATATTGGTATACAACTATTTAATCTATGTATTTTTTTAAAACATAATTTGGAAAAACAGAATTTATGCTTACCTGATAAATTGCTTTCTCTTGCGGTGTATCCAGTCCACGGATTCATCCTTTACTTGTGGGATATTCTCATTCCCTACAGGAAGTAGCAAAGAGAGCACACAGCAAAGCTGTCCATATAGCTCCCCCTCTAGCTCCACCCCCCAGTCATTCGACCAAAGGTTAGGAAGAAAAAGGAGAAACCATAGCGTACAGTGGTGACTGTAGTTTAAACAAAAAATTTTTTACCTGACTTAAATGCCAGGGCGGGCCGTGGACTGGATACACCGCAAGAGAAAGCAATTTATCAGGTAAGCATAAATTCTGTTTTCTCATGCAAGGTGTATCCAGTCCACGGATTCATCCTTTACTTGTGGGATACCAATACCAAAGCTTTAGGACACGGATGAAGGGAGGGAACAAGACAGGTACCTTAAACGGAAGGCACCACTGCTTGCAAAACCTTTCTCCCAAAAATAGCCTCCGAAGAAGCTCATCCAGAGTAGCTAATACCTCCCTAAGTAATACACGGAGGTGTTCTAGTTTAAATTTAAAAGCCAATGTATCTGAATCTGTCTGGGGAGGAACCCTTCCTGAATCAGAGACTTCTCCCTCAGACATCAGGTTAGACGCAATAGAGGTACTAGGCGTCGCTTGCGCGGGCGTAACTGGTTGTGACACTTGGGGAGAGGCAGACGGGCTACCCTCGTTTGCATAAATAAAAAGAGAGAAGCGCTCAACCTGGGAACGAACAAATGCATAATAGCTTGCTCTATGGCTAGTTGCCACCCAAGAAGCAGCCTCTTTTTGCTCAGCATGTGCCTTTCACAGAGAAGAACTTTCCTGAAGCATATCAGTCTGATCCTGACTTCACAGTACGGGCTACCCTCGTTACCTTCAGTCTGAGAATCATCTTAGGCCACATTCTTAAGTGCAACAATATGATCTTTAAAGTGTATAGACATATCAGTACAAGTGGGACACATTCTGAGAGGGGGTTCCACCATGGCTTCTAAACACATTGAACAAGGATTTTCCTTAGTGTCAGACATGTTTAACAGACTAGTAGAGTACACAAACAGGCTTGGAATCACTTTAATCAAATAAAAAACACAATTTGAAAAAAACGTTACTGTGCCTTTAAGAGATAAAAAGAGCACACAATTTTACAAAACGGTGAAAAATGCAGCAATCTTTCTGAAATGTTCACAGTATGTAGCTAAAGCCTTAATAAGATTGCACCCCAAGTTTCAAAACGATTAACCCCTTAATGCCCAAACCGGAGCAGCCTAAAGCCAACACCTGGTTAAATCACTACAGCACCTTGCCACAGCCTTGCTGTGGCCCTACCTTCCTTTAGGGTTCAGATTTGGGGGAATATAGCTTCTTTTTGGACCTCAAACATCAGCAGGACCCTCCATGTGAAACAGCATGAACTTCTCTGCAATTTTAACTGTGCATCTGAGGCAATTAGGCCCCTCCCACTCTACTCCGGGGCTGTGAGGCCTAGTAAATCACTCCTAAGTGACTAAAAAACAGCCAAGTGGTAATAACCCCAGAAAAAAACCCAAAAGGGCTTTCAAAGTGTCTTGCAAAACGATATTTCCTTAGCCAAACAATCGATTGCCCTGAATAAGTGTCAACCAGTATATTAGCCCTATTATGTAAGCATTCAATTCCTTACTAAGTCTGTGAACATAGCTTACCCTCCCCTCATGGGGATCTTGTCAGTCTTCTAGCATTATCTCAGTCTTGTCTAGAAATAAATGACTGAACATACCTTATTGCAGATCACCCTGCAAACTGTTCCCCCCAACTGAAGTTTTCTGGTACTCCTCAGTCCAGTGTGGAAACAGCAGTGGATTTTAGTTACAAAAATGCTAAAATCATTTTCCTCTCAGCAGAAATCTTCATCACTTTTCTGCTAGAGAGTAAATAGTACAAACCGGTACCATTTAAAATAATCTTTTGATTGAAGATAATAAAACTACAATTCTAACACCACATTCACTTTACACTCCCGAGAGAGACCCTAGTGCTTAGAGCCAGCAAAGAGAATGACTGGGGGGTGGAGCTAGAGGGGGAGTTATATGGACAGCTTTGCTGTGTGCTCTCTTTGCTACTTCCTGTAGGGAATGAGAATATCCCACAAGTAAAGGATGAATCCGTGGACTGGATACACCTTGCAAGAGAAATATAGTTTTATTATATGCCTGTACTGCTCTTTGATTTCATAAAAAAAATTACAATCTAACTGTGTTTTTATTTTATTTTTAAGACTGGGGTTGTAGACCTACATACCCATATAACACCGTAACGACGGCGACGTACAGGGTACGTCAGCGGTCGTTAACAGGCCCACTTAACAGGTCTGGTTTATAGTGCAGGTTTTTGCTGTCGTCAAAGCTGCACTAATAAACTCCTTTACGACCAATCTAAACTACTGCTAAACAAGTAAAGCCCAAGATCAGATCATAAATTGAAATTACATAATCCAGAAACACTTACAGCCTGGTTCTCCATCTTGATAAA
>NC_069499.1:1059542267-1059549110 GCF_027579735.1 Bombina bombina
TATTTCTTTCTTGACACGGTGAGTCCACGGATCATCATAATTACTGTTGGGAATATCACTCCTGACCAACAGGAGGAAGCAAAGAGCACCACAGCAAAGCTGTTAAATATCACTCCCCTACCCACAATCCCCTGTCATTCGACCAAATGGAAAGGAGAAAGGAAGTAATATAAGGTGCAGAGGTGCCTGAGGTTTATAAAAAAAAAACTGTCTGAAAGATACAGGGCGGGCCGTGGACTCACTGTGTCAAGAATTAAATAAATTTATCAGGTAAGCATACATTATGTTTTCTTTCTAATGACACAGTGAGTCCACAGATCATCTTAATTACTGTTGGGAACCAATAACCAAGCTAGAGGACATGGATGATAAGGGAGGGACAAGACAGTTAGCCTAAACAGAAGGCAACACTGCTTGAATGACCTTTCTCCCAAAAGAAACCTCTGCAAAAGTATCAAATTCATAAAAAATTTAGAAAAAGTGTGCAAAGATGACCAAGTGGCAGCCTTGCAAATCTGTTCTACAGAAGCTCCATTTTTGAAGGCCCAAGATGAAGAAATAGCCCTAGTGGAATGAGCCACGATTTCCTCAGGAGGCTGCTGTCCAGCAGTCTCATATGCCAAGCGAATAACACTCCTCAATCAAAAAGAAAGAGAAGTTGCCGTAGCATTCTGACCCCTGTGCTTCCCCGAAAAAACAACAAATAAAGAAGAAGACTGGCGAAAATCCTTAGTCGCCTGCAAATAATATTTCAATGCACGAACCACAGGTTGTGCAACAAACGCTCCTTATGAGAAGAAGGATTAGGACACAAAGAAGGAATAACAATTTCTTGATTAATATTCCTATTCGAAACCACTTTGGGAATGAAACCTTATCAGAATGAAAAATAAGGAAAGGAGATTCACACTGCAACGCTGAAAGCTCAGAAACTCTTCGAGCCGAAGAGATAGCCACCAAAAACAAAACCTTCCAGGATAACATTTTAATATCCAAAGAATGCATAGGTTCAAACAGAGCCTGTTGAAGAACTCTAAGAACAAAATTAAGACTCCAAGGAGGAGTAGCAAACTTAAACATAGGCCGGATTCTAACCAGGGCTTGACAAAAAGACTGAACATCTGGCACATCCGCCAGACGCTTGTGCAACAAAATAGATAAAGCAGAACTTTGACCCTTTAAGGTACTTGCAGATAAACCCTTCTCCAGACCCTCCTGTAGAAAAGACAAAATCCTAGGAATCCTAAATCTACTCCAAGAGTAGCCTCTGGATTCACACCAATACAGACATTTACGCCATATCTTATAGTAAATCTTTCTAGTCACAGGCTTACGAGCCTGAATCATAGTCTCAATAACCAACTCAGCTAAAACTGGTCCAAACAAGGTCTTACCCTTGTAAGAAATGGACAAAATCTTAGATTTAGAAGACACATCCGCAGACCAAGACTTCAACCATAAGGCTGTGCGCGCCAATACAACAAAGCCAGAAATCTTTGTTCCCAACTTGATGACCAGTAAAGAAGCATCCGCAATAAAGGAATTAGCCAACTTCAGAGCCTTGATCCTATCCTGAATCTCCTCAAGAGGAGTATCTTGCTGAATAGAATCAGACAACGCATAAAACCAATATGCTGCCACACTGGTGATGGTAGCAATACACACAGCAGGCTGCCATTGAAACCCCTGGTGAACATACATCCTTTTAAGCAATGCCTCCAACTTCTTATCCATAGGATCCTTAAAAGGAACAGCTGTCCTCAATAGGAATGGTGGTTCTCTTAGCCAAGGTGGAGATTTCTCCCTCCACCTTGGGAACCATCTGCCATAGCCTTGTATTGTTGACAGATTCCTCTAGCTACCAATAGTGCTGATCCACTACATTTTTTTCTAAGATTCCTTGATAGAATCAGCAATTGGAAACATATTCTTAAAAATTGGAGAAGGGGAAAAGGGAATCCCAGGCTTCTCCCACTCCCGTGCAATAATCTCTGAAACACAATCTGGAACAGGAAACACTTCCACAGCGGAAGGAACGTCAAAAAACGTACTAGACTTCTTAAGAGTAACTATGGTTAACTAAGGTATCTAAAACCTCCTTAAGTAACAAATGGAGGTGCTCTGGCTTAAACCTAAAGGAAACGATCTCAGAATCAGAAGAAGGAATTACACTGTCAGAATCTGAGACTTCACCCTCAGACGCTACAGAAGTATCTTCCTCCTCAGACCTATGGGAAGAAACATAACTGCATCAGAAACCTTATACTTCCTTTTGCGCTTCCCCTGCAACATAGGAAAAGCAGACAAAGCCTCAGATACCGCCGAAGATATATGAGTAGCCATTCATACTTTATCTTTATTGGTTTAACTATTCAATCATACAAGTTTAAAAACACTTAAACTCTCTAGATATCAATATATAGCATAGATGTGTGAATAATACCTCTGAGAATCATGTATCTATATGTGAAAGATTATACTTGGTTTGTATAATATCAAGCAGTCAGATACAAACATTATCTTTTGTAGTCGGCTATTAATGAATTAAAAAATAATGCTGTAACAAGAGGACCTGTTAATATGTGGGATGTCAGATTATGAGATTAAAGCTATCTAGCTGTAATTATGAAATGCTTAGCTATAGGAGTATTACTGTCTGGGTTACGGATATCTCTGAGATGTTTAAGAGCTCTGTCCCTAAGGGCACGTTTGGTATGTCCCACATACTGTTTGTTACAGCCCCTACATGTCAATAGATAAATTACATGGGTTGTGTTACATTTTATATTATATCTAATCTATGTTGTTTGATTCAAATTTCGTTCCACTTTTAATGTATTGACAAGTTTTGCATATGTTGCCACTACATTTGTGGCAACCCAAGCATGTTGGAAGCCATGCATTGTGTTGCTGCTTGGGTAACATAGAAGGGGAAAGGATGGTCCTAACAGTTTTCAGAAAAAATAACCCCAAAAAAAATAAACGTTACTGTCTCTTTAAAACATAAAGTAACAAGGGGCGTGTCCAGGTCGTGACCATGCTAGGATGGAAAAAATAGGGGCTCCTCACATCGGCTAATTATTCTGCTATAGAAGCGACATCAATATCTTTTTATAAAGCACAAGCTTTACCAGAACCTACCGAGCCGATTGATGCTTTTATTACATAAGTAATCCAGCGTGGAGCCCTATATAACGGACTATTGCAGTCATTGACAGCGGCCTTTATTCTATTCCACAACTCCCTTCCTTGATCCCCGGGTTATAAGAGTTAATATAGCACTGTGGTAACAAGCCCTCAAACATGGAGGAAGACCTTCATTGTTTAATACAAAATCTCCTCAGAAAGCTAGATCAGAAGATACATGACTGCTTTGCCGACCTCACACCTTTGATAAAAGTACAATGCTGGGAAGAGGACAATGGCGCATCTAATATGGCGGAGACAAGAGTCGTCTCCATACAGCAGATACAACCGCAGGGGGCTGAAAGCTCCCTACCCCATACTGAAGGTACGGATGAGGACTGGTCCCTAATTGACTGAGACAAACACTAAGCAAAACCCTACCTTGCCTAAGAGGGACAACCACGCTATTAGCACCATAGATAGCTCTGACGCCGACACAAAGCAGCAGATCAGAACCTGGGTAGAGCCCTCAATTGCCAAAATTCAGGATGGTGCGGCCGGCCTCCTGATAAACAACGGCATCACAGTTAAATGTACAAAAGGGAACAGCTTAGACCCACTTAATCCAGAAAGTGAGAGGAGACTACCGGCGGCGCATGGGAAACCCCAGGGTGCAACTATCCGCAAGATGTGGGGCACATGACTGTTTGAGACTTCTACTACCTGGTAACCTCAGCCAGCTAAACACATTTGATTTGCCTTTACATCTACTGACCCGGGTTCCCCTGCATTATATGTTTGGACTGGAACGACTGCAAAGGAGAGGTGTAGGTTAATCACAAGGATTTCAACATTCTCACACCACGGGGTACCTAGTTACCTGTTGACCATACATATTCGTTGAGTTCCTACTATACCATACCAGAGATCTCACTAGTAACGTATTGTACTAAGGTCTAAAACTGTAATCAAAACATTACTTAGAGGTGGCATTGAATAAGTAGACCCTCTTAGATCACGCCTTATGGGAACTGTCATTATTATATCTCCTCAGACTGAGGTAGTTTGAGCCCTAATTAAGCGCAACATACTGTGTATTTTCTTTTCTATGATGAAGAACTCCACGTATACCTTAAATGTCTGATGTATAAATGGTTAAGCTGTCTATGATTGCTGAAGTACGTCATTTCACTACCCATTGTTTACATACACTGGGTTTGAAAGTTACTTAAAGGGACACTGAAGCCAATTTTTTTTCTTTTGTAATTCAGAAAGAGCATGCAATTTTAAGCAACTTTCTAATTTACTCCTATTATCATTTTTTCTTCGGTCTCTTGCTATCATTATTTGAAAAAGAAGGCATCTAAGCTTTTTTTTGGTTTCAGTACTCTGGACAGCACTTTTTTATTGGTGGATGAATTTGTCTACCAATCAGCAAGGACAACTCAGGTTGGTCACCAAAAATGGGCCGGCATCTAAACTTACATTCTTGCATTTCAAATAAAGATACCAAGAGAATGAAGAAAATTTGATAATAGGAGTAAATTAGAAAGTTTATTAAAATTTCATGCTCAATCTGAATCACGAAAGAAATTTTTTGGGTACAGTGTCCCTTTAAGCACGTTGTTTGTTTATACCAAAACTTCCAGCTAATTATCAGGAGCATCGATATTTATCTCCTAACCATTAAATGGTTAGGAAAATGCTCTTGTGCTATTTTATTGTAAATGTATCCCATATTTTACATTAATTCTATTGGAAGGTTAGCGCGGTATCTTTAACTCTAAACCCACTTTAATTTATATATTTCTACTCGTTGAACTGCTCTATATACTATTCTTATAAGCAATGCCACTATAGCCCTGACTCTGAAAAGAAAACTCTGTTTTGTTAATATCTCAATAGTTACGTGTTTTTCTCTATGTCCGGGTTCAGTTATTGTCCCTATCCTGCTATTCTGTATATCTGATCCACTTATCACTATTATGTAAGCTAATCACACTTTCTTTAATTTCTTACTGTGCACAGTGCAAGTACTATATATAAGTTGGTGTGACAGGTTAAGTGACTGACCACATATGCTTATACAGTACTTAGAATCTCATGTGCATCCCATCAAGGCGCCTCATACTACCTAGCGAGTTATTGTTTATGCAAAGTTTACTGTTATATTTTGCTAGGCTTTATGAGATTATATTTGTGCTCATTACAGGCAATCATTGTCCCTAACCTGCTATACAAAGTTTACAGTGTCCTCACTACTACTACCCTAGCCAATTATATTCATATAATGTATTTATTCTAAGAAGTGAGTCGGGGACACAGAATGAGAGCTACTATTGTACAGTACTTGTTTATATAACACTTAGATTGATTAATTGGGACAAGCTTTAATGTGGGAAATATCACCCAAACATATAGATTTGAGTAGGAACAATCCCAACTTATTCAACACTGTAATACTCACCCACTAAAACTATAGTACTTTCTCCATACTGCACATAGCCTGGCTATTACATTCAAGACAGGGAAGCTCATAACCCGACCCCAATAGCAAATGCAAAGCCCTGGATAATGTGACTAGAGAGAGCTCAACTTATCTCATTTAAGTATATTATCTTCATGTGTGTTGTGCAAAGAGATCTCTCTATCTCGTCTAGATATATATATTACTCAAACTGATGGGCTTTATTAAATAGGCCCATAGGGAATTATATATTTACAACGGATTATTAGGATATCTTTATTGCTATAATTTACCCACAGAGTAATAGCATTTAATATAGGTGCTATCATTTTTATCTATACTAGCTAGGTTTAAGATAACTATATACCGTGACCCAGCACTGGTCATCTTACTCTTCTGAAGGTATCTACTTCAGAACTAGAAGGACACGTCCCCCCCCCCCCTCTCCCACCCCTCCTTCCCTATTACACAAGCGGCTCTTGCCGCTGTACACTTTCCCTAAAATTTACCCTACATTTGAGCTTACCATACATTGTATGTTTATACATTGATCTTGAGTAACTACCATTTAACATAACATTCATGATAAAATTGGTCCAAGAGTGACCAGTGCAGTAGTTACTTCATATTCAGGTTCTAAAAGAAAAAACATAATTTATGCTTACCTGATAAATTTATTTCTCTTGTAGTGTATCCAGTCCACGGATCATCCATTACTTATGGGATATATTCTCCTTCCCAACAGGAAGTTGCAAGAGTCCACCCACAGCAAAGCTGCTATATAGCTCCTCCCCTAACTGCCATTACCAGTCATTCGACCGAAAACATGCAGAGAAAGGAAAACCATAGGGTGCAGTGGTGACTGTAGTTTAATGGAACAATTACCTGCCTTAAAGTGACAGGGCGGGCCGTGGACTGGATACACTACAAGAGAAATAAATTTATCAGGTAAGCATAAATTATGTTTTCTCTTGTTAAGTGTATCCAGTCCACGGATCATCCATTACTTATGGGATACCAATACCAAAGCTAAAGTACACGGATGATGGGAGGGACAAGGCAGGTACTTAAACGGAAGTTACCACTGCCTGTAAAAAACCCTTTCTCCCAAAAATAGCCTCCGAAGAAGCAAGGTATCAAATTTGTTAAATTTGAAAAAGTATGAAACGCAGACCAAGACTCCGTCTTGTAATCTGTTCAACAGAAGCCACATTTAAAAAAGGCCCAAGTGAAAACCACAGCTCTAGTAG
>NC_069499.1:1059549210-1059694210 GCF_027579735.1 Bombina bombina
CGCAAAGAGAGGGGGGGAGAGAGAGCGCAAAAGAGGGGGAGGGGGGAGAGCGCAAAAGAGGGGGGGGGAGAGCGCAAAAGAGGGGGGGGGGAGAGCGCAAAAGAGGGGGGGGAGAGAGAGCGCAAAAGAGAGGGGGGGAGAGAGCGCAAAAGAGAGGGGGGGAGAGAGCGCAAAAGAGAGGGGGGAGAGAGAGCGCAAAAGAGAGGGGGGAGAGAGAGCGCAAAAGAGAGGGGGGAGAGAGAGCGCAAAAGAGAGGGGGGAGAGAGAGAGCAAAAGAGAGGGGGGAGAGAGAGAGCAAAAGAGAGGGGGGAGAGAGAGAGCAAAAGAGAGGGGGGAGAGAGAGAGCGCAAAAGAGAGGGGGGAGAGAGAGAGCGCAAAAGAGAGGGGAGAGAGAGAGCAAAAGAGAGGGGGGAGAGAGAGCAAAAGAGAGGGGGGAGAGAGAGAGCAAAAGAGAGGGGGGGGAGAGAGAGCAAAAGAGAGGGGGGAGAGAGAGAGCAAAAGAGAGGGGGGAGAGAGAGAGCAAAAGAGAGGGGGGAGAGAGAGAGCAAAAGAGAGAGCAAAAGAGAGGGGGGAGAGAGAGCAAAAGAGAGGGGGGAGAGAGAGCAAAAGAGAGGGGGGAGAGAGAGCAAAGAGGGGGGGGAGAGAGAGCAAAGAGGGGGGGGGGAGAGAGCAAAAGAGAGGGGGGAGAGAGCAAAAGAGGGGGGAGAGAGCAAAAGAGGGGGGGAAAGAGCAAAAGAGGGGGGGAAAGAGCAAAAGAGGGGGGGAAAGAGCAAAAGAGGGGGGGAAAGAGCAAAAGAGGGGGGGAAAGAGCAAAAGAGGGGGGGAAAGAGCAAAAGAGGGGGGGAAAGAGAGAGCAAAAAAGAGGGGGAAAGAGAGAGCAAAAAAGAGGGGGGAGAGAGGAGAGTCTTGTGGGGCAAGGCAGAGTTTTCCACAAGATGGGAGCCAGTCTGGAGAAGTCTTGTAAACGGGAATGTGATGAGGTAACCAGAGAGGGGGAGATTAGGAGGTCATGAGCAGAGCGAAGGGGACGGGAGGGAGAGTATCTGTCAGAGTGAGTATTTTGTGTTTGATCCTAGAGACAAGAGGAAGCCAGTGAAGGGATTGGCAGAGAGGAGCAGCAGATGAAGAGCGACGTGTAAGGAAGATGAGTCTGGCAGAGGTATTCATTATGGATTGTAAAGGAGCTAGGAGGCAGGTGGGGAGACCAGAGAGGACAGAGTTGCAGTAATCGAGGCGGGAAAGAATGAGAGAGTGGATTAAAATCTTAGTTGTGTCTTGTGTAAGGAAGTGTCTAATTTTAGAGATATTTTTAAGGTAGAAGCGGCAGGCTTTAGCCAAGGACTGAATGTGAGGAGTGAAAGAAAGATCTCAGTCAAATGGGGCCCCCGAGACATCGGGCATGCGGGGTAGGGGTAATGATGGAGTTGTCGACAGTTATAGAGAGATTGGGGGTGGAGATTTTTGAAGAAGGGGGAAAAACGAGGAGCTCAGTTTTGGAGAGATTTAGCTTGAGGTAGTGAGAGATGTGAGAAAGACAGTTAGTGACACGGGTTAGCAAGGAAGGAGATAAGTCTGGTGCAGAGAAGTAGATTTTGGATGTCATCGGCATACAAATGATATTGTAAACGGTGGGACTTTATTAGGGAACCTAGTGATGACGTGTAGATTGAGAAGAGAAGGGGACCGAGGACAGAGCCTTGCGGTACCCAGACAGAAAGTGGTGACGGGGCAGAGGAGGCCCCAGAGAAGGCTACACTAAAGGTACGGTTTGACAGGTAGGAAGAGAGCCACGAAAGGGCTGTGACACAGATGCCGAAGGATTGGGGGGTCAACAGTGTCAAAGGCTGTGGACAGATCAAGGAGGATAAGCAGAGAGAAGTGGCCTTTTGATTTTGCTGTAAGTAGGTCGTTGGTAACCTTAACAATAGCTGTCTCTGTGGAGTGATGGGGACGAAATTCAGATTGCAGTGGGTCAAGAAGGGAGTTTAACGTAAGGAAATGGGATAGGCGAGCATATACTAGTTTTTCGAGAATAATGAATAATGTCCCAAATAACTTAAACAAGTGTCCAACTTTCTGTCCATCAGAAAAGAAAACTAGCACTTACCTCCATAATAAACTGCCCGGCAGCAGGGCAGCTCACAAGGTTTGAAAAGCATCTTCCCTCACATGGACCTGTGTACAAGAGATAAGACAGAGTAAACCTACTCAGGCTTACCAAAAAAAAAGGCAGCAACAAACTACTTGGGAGGCACAGTGGGGATAATACCCCACAAGTTCCCAAATGCTTAAAAGCCACCACTGCTCTACTGAAGAGACTGTCATGGACTATGGCTAGACCCCATGAAAAGATCAGAGCAAACCTGCTCTGCTTTAAAAATCACAAACTCTTGATTGAAGACACCTAAACTTTACCACCTCCTTGCAACTGATACAAGCAAAGAGAATGACTGGGGATTGTGGGAAGGGGGGTGGTATTTAACAGCTTTGCTGTGGTGCTCTTTGCCTCCTCCTGCTGGTCAGGAGTGATATTCCCAACAGTAATTATGATGACCCGTGGACTCACCGTGTCATTAGAAACAGGCATTTAAAGAAAAAAGGTTGAAATGCCATAACTCATTTGACTGCTCTTACTCACAGCTCTCTGCTCCAATGGAAAACACTGGTAGTTCAGGTTTTATGTGGGAGATTGTAAAGATAGGCAGAACTTTTTTCACTTTCTACGACAAGATTTTTTTCTTCAGTTCATTTAGAAACTAAATGAAATTTTTAGTTGGGTAGATACCAGCTCAATTACAATGTTTTGATTAACTGGATATTATTTTGTTCCAAAGCATTTCATATAAAAGGTACAGATGAGGAAAAAAAAAACATCTTTGTGCCAGTCTGTAGCTATAGATAGCGCAGGAACATGCCCTAGACTGTAGCTATAAGTGCAGCTACTGCAGGAACATGCCCCAGGCTGTAGCTATAGGTGCAGCTACTGCAGGAACATGCCCTAGACTGTAGCTATAGGCACAGCTACTGCAGGAACATGCCCCAGGCTCTAGCTATAGGCACGGCTACTGCAGGAACACGCACCAGGCTGCAGGTATAGATTAAGCTAGTGCAGGAACATGCCCCAGACTGTAGCTATAGGTGCAGCTACTGCAGGAACATGCCCCAGACTGTAGCTATAGGTGCAGCTACTGCAGAAGCATGCCCTAGACTGTAGCTATAGGTGCAGCTACTGCAGGGAACATGCCCCAGACTGTAGCTATAGGTGCAGCTACTGCAGGGAACATGCCCCAGACTGTAGCTATAGGTGCAGCTACTGCAGGAAAAAGCCCCAGGCTGTAGCTATAGGTGCAGCTACTGCAGGAAAAAGCCCCAGGCTGTAGCTATAGGTGCAGCTACTGCAGGAGCATGCCCCAGACTGTAGCTATAGGTGCAGCTACTGCCGAAACATGCCCTAGACTGTAGCTATAGGTGCAGCTACTGCAGAAACATGCCCTAGACTGTAGCTATAGGTGCAGCTACTGCCAAAACATGCCCTAGACTGTAGCTATAGGTGCAGCTACTGCAGGAACATGCCCCAGACTGTAGCTATAGGTGCAGCTACTACAGGAATATGCCCTAGACTGTAGCTATAGGTGCAGCTACTGCAGGAACATGCCCTAGACTGTAGCTATAGGTGCAGCTACTGCAGGAACAGGCCCCAGGCTGTAGCTATAGGCACAGCTACTGCAAAACAAATGTGTTAAAAACAATTGAAACTATTATTTGTTAGCAAAATGTGTATGCTTTCTATGCAGTCCAATGACCTCCTGAAAAATCTTGTGTGTAATCTTTGCTATGGAAAATCAGAGACAAATATGAACTCTTGAACATATCAAGCAATCACTGTGAAGCGTTCAGGAGTGTCAGGGTTCTGAATTCCATGAAAAGCAATCTAGCCTCTCTGAGCACTAGAAAAACTGCCATTTCCAGATTTAAAAAGTGACACAGCACCCAATTTTTTTTTATTATTTTATATGAAACAGGGACAAATTCCTCATTAAAACGTTTGGTTTATTTAGCACAGAAGCATCCATAAAAAAAAAGTTCTTTAGATGAAAAAAAAAGAAAACTAAATGTAAGTACCTTATCCCTTTACATCAGAGGAGAAACAGGCCAAATAAATAATGAATATGCATCAAAGTTTTTTCCCTATGCAAATTTACATTTTGTTTACTTTTTTATTTATTTTTTTACAGGGAATTACGTTTTGAGATTTGTGTCCCACTTTATTAAATATTATAAAAGTTACCTGCAAGCAATCCAAAGAGGTGCTGACAATGCGAGGAGACTTTAAATGGCAGGCTAGTTCAAATGGGAGAAAATATTTATCGGCTTCAATAAATTTTGCTTTGGAGGGAGTTGCAGTTCCATCTCTGTAAAAGAAAATACAAGGAGAGGTTCAACAGTACGTCACCTACTAAAACTCAACAATTATACCTTAAAAGGGACATGAAACACAACATTCTTGTTTCTTGAGTTTAAAATTAAAAAATAATCTGTCTCTCTATCAAATCTACTTCATTCTCTTGTTATCCTTTGTGGAAATGCGGGTAGGTAGACTCAGTAGCATGCATATGTCTGGAGCTCTTTATAGCAGCAGTTTTGCAAGAATTCTTTCAACAAAACATACTATACATTTTCAAGAGCAGTGTATGTTGCTAAAGAGTGCTCTACACCAGTCCCTAGGACCCCCAAAAGATCAGATTGTAAACCATCATGAAAATGTAGCCTGTTGGGAGTCCTGAGGACTGGAATTAAGTAGCATACGATTATTTTCAGCTGAAGATTTATATGTTGCACTTTAAAAATGATCAATCAAGCGCCAAAAATAACTGAATGCCGCTGCCTGCTCCCATATTTGGCATTTATTTAGCAAACAGTTGCTAAATAACACATTTTCACCCATACCTAATAATAAATCATAAAATATTGTATCTGTGTGACCAAGCAATAAAAAAGCTGCATCAGAATTTTAAATAATATTCTCTGTTGGTGCAAATTTATTCAATTGCCTTTTAGTTTCAATCAAATAAAACTGCAGTATATGCACTCTTAGAACTGTTAAGACACGTGCAAACATTTTGCGTTAACACAAAAGTAGACACTCATGTTTCTTGTGGGGAGAATAAGAAAAATATGAATGGTAAAAGAAAGTGGGTTCTTAGCGGACTGTGAGCTAAATATTTTTTTATTTTTTTTTATGTAAACCAAGATACCTTAAAGAGACATGAAACCCAAAAATGTTCTTCCATGATTCAGATAGAGCATGTGATTTTAAAGGGATAGTCTAGTTAAAATTAAACTTTCATGATTCGGATAGAGCGTGCAACTTTAAGCAACTTTCTAATTTACTCCTATTATCAAATTATCTTAGTTCTCTTGCTATCTTTATTTGAAAAAGAATGTAAGATCAGGAGCCGGCCCATTTATGGTTTAGCACCTGGGTAGCGCTTGCTGATTGGTGTTTAAATGTATCCACCAATCAGCAAGTGCTACCCAGGTTATGAACAAAAAATGGGCCGGCTCCTGAGCTTACTTTCTTGCTTTTTCAAATAAACATAATAAGAGAACAAAGAAAAATTGATAATAGAAGTAAATTAGAAAGTTGATTAAAATTGCACGCTCTATCTGAATCACGGAAGTTTAATTTTGACTAGACTATCCTTTTACGCAACTTTCCAATTTACTTCAACTATCTACATTGGATAGTTCTCTTGGTATCATTTGTTGAAAAGGATACCCAAGTAGGCTCAGGAGCTGCTGATTTGGTGGCTGCACATACATGCCTCATGCTATTGGCTCATCCAATGCATTCAACTAGCTCACAGTAATACATTGTTGCTCTTTTAACAAAGGATACCAAGAGAATACAGAAAATGAGATAATAAAAGTGAATTGGAAAGTTGTTTAAAAACATAATTTATGCTTACCTGAGAAATTTATTTCTCTTATGATGTATCGAGTCCACGGATTCATCCTTACTTGTGGGATATTCTCCTCCCCTACAGGAAGTGGCAAATAGAGCACCCACAGCAGAGCTGTCTATATAGCTCCCCCCTTAGCTCCACCCCACAGTCATTTGACCGAAGGCTAGGAAGAAAACGGAGAAAGTATAGGGTGTAGTGGTGACTGAAAGTTTAAAAAAAAATATATATGTGCCTGTCTTAAAACAGGGCGGGCCGTGGACTCGATACATCACAAGAGAAAACATAATTTATGCTTACCTGATAAATTTATTTCTCTTGTAGTGTATCCAGTCCACGGATCATCCATTACTTGTGGGATATTCTCCTTCCCAACAGGAAGTTGCAAGAGGATCACCCACAACAGAGCTGCTATATAGCTCCTCCCCTCACTGCCATATCCAGTCATTCGACCGAAACAAACCGAGAAAGGAGAAACCATAGGGTGCAGTGGTGACTGTAGTTTAATTAAAATTTAGACCTGCCTTAAAAGGACAGGGCGGGCCGTGGACTGGATACACTACAAGAGAAATAAATGTATCAGGTAAGCATAAATTATGTTTTCTCTTGTTAAGTGTATCCAGTCCACGGATCATCCATTACTTGTGGGATACCAATACCAAAGCTAAAGTACACGGATGATGGGAGGGACAAGGCAGGATTAAGCGGAAGGAACCACTGCCGGAAGAACCTTTCTCCCAAAAACAGCCTCTGAAGAAGCAAAAGTATCAAATTTGTAAAATTTTGAAATGGTATGAAGCGAAGACCAAGTCGCAGCTTTGCAAATCTGTTCAACAGAAGCCTCATTTTTAAAGGCCCAGGTGGAAGCCACAGCTCTAGTAGAATGAGCTGTAATCCTTTCAGGGGGCTGCTGTCCAGCAGTCTCATAGGCTAAACGGATTATACTCCGAAGCCAAAAAGAAAGAGGTTGCCGAGGCCTTCTGACCTCTCCTCTGTCCAGAGTAAACAACAAACAGGTTAGATGTTTGACGAAAATCTTTAGTAGCTTGTAAGTAAAACTTCAAGGCACGGACTACGTCTAGATTATGCAAAAGACGTTCCTTCTTTGAAGAAGGATTAGGACACAATGATGGAACAACAATTTCTTGATTGATATTCTTGTTAGAAACCACCTTGGGTAAAAACCCAGGTTTTGTACGCAGAACTACTTTATCTGAATGAAAGATCAGATAAGGAGAATCACAATGTAAGGCAGATAACTCAGAGACTCTTCGAGCCGAGGAAATAGCCATCAGAAACAGAACTTTCCATGATAGAAGTTTGATATCAATAGAATGAAGGGGTTCAAACGGAACCCCTTGAAGAACTTTAAGAACCAAGTTTAAGCTCCATGGAGGAGCAACAGGTTTAAACACAGGCTTAATTCTAACTAAAGCCTGACAAAATGCCTGAACGTCTGGAACTTCTGCCAGACGCTTGTGTAAAAGGACAGAGCAGAAATCTGTCCCTTTAAAGAACTAGCTGATAATCCTTTGTCCAAACCCTCTTGGAGGAAGGACAATATCCTAGGAATCCTAACCCTACTCCATGAGTAATTCTTGGATTCACACCAATGAAGATATTTACGCCATATCTTGTGGTAGATTTTCCTGGTGACAGGCTTTCGTGCCTGTATTAAGGTATCAATGACTGACTCGGAGAAGCCACGCTTTGATAGGATCAAGCGTTCAATCTCCATGTAGTCAGTCTCAGAGAAATTAGATTCGGATGATTGAAAGGACCTTGTATTAGAAGGTCTTGTCTCAGAGGCAGAGTCCATGGTGGAAAGGATGACATGTCCACCAGATCTGCATACCAGGTCCTGCGTGGCCACGCAGGCGCTATCAGAATCACTGATGCTCTCTCCTGTCTGATTTTGGCAATCAGTCGAGGAAGCAGAGGAAACGGTGGAAAAACATAAGCCAAGTTGAAGAACCAAGGAGCTGCTAGAGCATCTATCAGCGTCGCTTCTGGGTCCCTGGACCTGGATCCGTAACAAGGAAGCTTGGCGTTCTGGCGAGATGCCATGAGATCCAGTTCTGGTTTGCCCCAACGATGGACCCTTGAGCAAACACCTCCGGATGGAGCTCCCACTCCCCCGGATGAAAAGTCTGACGACTTAGAAAATCCGCCTCCCAGTTCTCTACGCCCGGGATATGGATCGCTGATAGGTGGCAAGAGTGAGTCTCTGCCCAGCGAATTATCTTGGAGACTTCTAGACTTCTAACATCACTAGGGAACTCCTGGTTCCCCCTTGATGGTTGATGTAAGCCACAGTCGTGACGTTGTCCGACTGAAATCTGATGAACCTCAGTGTTGCTGAGGCCAAGCTAGAAGAGCATTGAATATTGCTCTTAACTCCAGAATATTTATTGGGAGGAATTTCTCCTCCTGAGTCCATGAACCCTGAGCCTTCAGGGAGTTCCAGACTGCACCCCAACCTAAAAGGCTGGCATCTGTTGTTACAATCGTCCAATCTGGTCTGCGAAAGGTCATACCCTTGGACAGGTGGACCCGAGATAACCACCAGAGAAGAGAATCTCTGGTTTCCTTATCCAGATTTAGTAGAGGGGACAAATCTGTTTAATCCCCATTCCACTGACTGAGCATGCATAATTGCAGCGGTCAGATGCAGGCGCGCAAATGGCACTATGTCCATCGCCGCTACCATTAAGCCGATTACCTCCATGCACTGAGCCACCGCAGGGCGCAGAGTGGAGTGAAGAACACGGCAAGCATTTAGAAGTTTTGATAACCTGGACTCCGTCAGGTAAATTTTCATTTCTACAGAACCTATAAGAGTCCCTAGGAAGGAAACTCTTGTGAGAGGAGATAGAGAACTCTTTTCTTCGTTCACTTTCCACCCATGCGACCTCAGAAATGCCAGAACTATCTCTGTATGAGACTTGGCAATTTGAAAGCTTGACGCCTGTATCAGGATGTCGTCTAGATAAGTAGCCACCGCTATGCCTCGCGGTCTTAGAACCGCCAGAAGTGAGCCCAGAACCTTTGTAAAAATTCTTGGGGCTGTAGCCAACCCGAAGGGAAGAGCTACAAATTGGTAATGCCTGTCTAGAAAGGCAAACCTTAGGAACCGATGATGATTCTTGTGAATCGGAATGTGAAGGTAGGCATCCTTTAAGTCCACTGTGGTCATGTACTGACCCTCTTGGATCATGGGTAAGATGGTCCGAATAGTTTCCATCTTGAAAGATGGAACTCTGAGGAATTTGTTTAAGATCTTTAGATCCAAAATTGGTCTGAAGGTTCCCTCTTTTTTGGGAACCACAAACAGATTTGAATAAAAACCCTGTCCTTGTTCCGTCTGCGGAACTGGATGGATCACTCCCATTAATAGAAGGTCTTGCACGCAGCGTAGGAATGCCTCTTTCTTTATCTGGTTTGCAGATAATCTTGAAAGGTGAAATCTCCCTTGTGGAGGAGAAGCTTTGAAGTGCAGAAGATATCCCTGAGATATGATCTCCAACGCCCAGGGATCCTGAACATCTCTTGCCCACGCCTGGGCGAAGAGAGAAAGTCTGCCCCCTACTAGATCCGTTGGCAGATAGGGGGCCGTTCCTTCATGCTGTCTTGGAGGCAGCAGCAGGCTTTCTGGCCTGCTTGCCCTTGTTCCAGGACTGGTTAGATTTCCAGGCCTGCTTGGATTGAGCAAAAGTTCCTTCTTGTTTTGAAGCAGAAGAAGTTGATGCTGCACCTGCCTTGAAATTTCGAAAGGCACGAAAATTAGACTGTTTGGCCCTTGATTTGGCCCTGTCATGAGGAAGGGTATGACCCTTACCTCCAGTAATGTCAGCAATAATTTCTTTCAAACCAGGCCCGAATAAGGTCTGCCCCTTTAAAGGAATGTTGAGTAATTTAGACTTTGAAGTCACGTCAGCTGACCAGGATTTAAGCCATAGCGCCCTATGCGCCTGGATGGCGAATCCGGAATTCTTAGCCGTTAGTTTAGTCAAATGAACAATGGCATCAGAAACAAATGAGTTAGCTAGCTTAAGTGTTCTAAGCTTGTCAATGATTTCAGTCAATGGAGCTGTATGGATGGCCTCTTCCAGGGCCTCAAACCAGAACGCCGCCGCCGCAGCAGTGACAGGTGCAATGCATGCAAGGGGCTGTAAAATAAAACCTTGTTGAATAAACATTTTCTTAAGGTAACCCTCTAATTTTTTATCCATTGGATCTGAAAAAGCACAACTGTTCTAAACCGGGATAGTGGTACGCTTTGCTAAAATAGAAACTGCTCCCTCCACCTTAGGGACCGTCTGCCATAAGTCCCGTGTAGTGGCGTCTATTGGAAACATTTTTCTAAATATAGGAGGGGGGGACAAACGGCACACCGGGTCTATCCCACTCCTTACTAATAATTTCTGTAAACCTTTTAGGTATTGGAAAAACATCAGTACACACCGGCACTGCATAGTATTTATCCAGTCTACACAATTTCTCTGGCACTGTAATTGTGTCACAGTCATTCAGAGCAGCTAACCCTTCCCCTAGCAATACACAGAGGTTCTCAAGCTTAAATTTAAAAACATAATTTATGTAAGAACTTACCTGATAAATTCATTTCTTTCATATTAGCAAGAGTCCATGAGCTAGTGACGTATGGGATATACATTCCTACCAGGAGGGGCAAAGTTTCCCAAACCTTAAAATGCCTATAAATACACCCCTCACCACACCCACAATTCAGTTTAACGAATAGCCAAGAAGTGGGGTGATAAGAAAAAAGTGCGAAAGCATATAAAATAAGGAATTGGAATAATTGTGCTTTATACAAAAAAATCAAAACCACCACAAAAAAGGGCGGGCCTCATGGACTCTTGCTAATATGAAAGAAATGAATTTATCAGGTAAGTTCTTACATAAATTATGTTTTCTTTCATGTAATTAGCAAGAGTCCATGAGCTAGTGACGTATGGGATAATGATTACCCAAGATGTGGATCTTTCCACGCAAGAGTCACTAGAGAGGGAGGGATAAAATAAAGACAGCCAATTCCTGCTGAAAATAATCCACACCCAGAATAAAATTTTAATGAAAAAACATAAGCAGAAGATTCAAACTGAAAACACTGCCTGAACTACGTTTCTACCAAAAACTGCTTCAAAAGAAGAAAACACATCAAAATGGTAGAATTTAGTAAAATTATGCAAAGAGGACCAAGTTGCTGCTTTGCAAATCTGATCAACCGAAGCTTCATTCCTAAACGCCCAGGAAGTAGAACTGACCTAGTAGAATGAGCTGTAATCCTTTTGAGGCGGAGTGTTACCCGACTCAACATAGGCATGATGAAATAAAGATTTCAACCAAGATGCCAAAGAAATAGCAGAAGCTTTCTGGCCTTTTCTAGAACCAGAAAAGATGACAAATAGACTAGAAGTCTTTCGGAAAGACTTAGTAGCTTCAACATAATATTACAAAGCTCTAACAGCATCCAAAGAATGCAATGATTTCTCCTTAGAATTCATAGGATCAGGACATAATGAAGGAACCACAATTTCTCTACTAATGTTGTTAGAATTCACAACCTTAGGTAAAAAATTCAAAAGAAGTTCGCAGCACCGCCTTATCCTGATGCAAAATCAGAAAAGGAGACTCACAAAAAAGAGTAGATAATTCAGAGACTCTTCTGGCAGAAGAGATGGCCAAAAGAAACAAAACTTTCCAAGAAAGTAATATAACGACCAAAGAATGCATGGGTTCAAAAGGAGGAGCTTGAAGAGCCCCCAGAACCAAATTCAAACTCCAAGGAGGAGAAATTGACTTAAAGACAGGTTTTATACGAACCAAAGGTTGTACAAAACAATAAATATCAGGAAGATTAGCAAACCTTCTGTGAAAAAGAACAGAAAGAGCAGAGATTTGTCTTTCAAGGAACTTGCGGACAAACCTTTATCTAAACCATCCTGAAGAAACTGAAAAAATTCTCGGTATTCAAAAAGAATGCCAAGAAAAAAGATGATAAAGACACTAAGAAATATAAGTCTTCCAGACTCTATAATATATCTCTCTAGATACAAATTTACGAGCCTGTCACATAGTATCAATCACAGAGTCAGAGAAACCTCTTTGACCAAGAATCAAGCGTTCAAACTCCATACCTTAAAATTAAGGTTTTGAGACAGAAAGACTGGTCTTAACGGAAGAGTCCACAGCTGGCAAGAGGCCATCCGGACAAGATCCGCATATCAAAACCTGTGAGGCCATGCTGGAGCTACCAGCAGGACAAACGAGCATTCCTTTAGAATATTGGAGAATACCCTTGGAAGAAGAACTAGAGGCGGAAAGATATAGGCAGGATGACACTTGTAAGGAAGAAAATAATGCATCCACTGCCTCCGCCCGAGGATCCCGGGATCCGGACAGATACCAGGGAAGTTTCTTGTTTAGATGAGAAGCCAGAGTGTCAAAATATAAAATGAGAGGGCGCTAAAAGCAAGAATAAATACCACACTTAATCTCTAAAAAATTATGAGTTTAATAAACATAATTAAACATATATATGGCAAGTAAAAATTACTAACATCAAAAAATAGAAGGGACGTCTCCCTATAGAAAATAAATCTTAAAAATACCACCAATATATTCAGAAAAAATGTTTCATTTATCATCCGTATGTATAAGGACAAAAAAGTATAGTCAAATCGATGTAGACCACTGGTAAAAATTGATCCGCAAATGCTCAGGGACCAGCAGTTGATAATGATCCAAAAAAATGATTAACAATGTTGCATAACACTTTCAGTCATTTTGTGGCAATTCTTGAATAGATGAGTGCCTAAAGTTTAAAGACAGCGTTCCACCTTTTATATGCAATTATCTCAAGCTTGCTGTGAGACGGTTAAACCTTAGTGGGAGTTTACCTGGAAGCTTGAATATCACTCAATCACCACGGGTGAACCTTCACTACATAAGCTGAGCGGCCTGCTTTTAGCCGATAAAAGAAAACGGTAAGACGCCCTGGAGCGCCCTTTTTAACATATACATAAGCACTTTTGATAATTGCATATAAAAGGTGGAACGCTGTCTTTAAACTTTAGGCACTCATCTATTCAAGAATTGCCACAAAATGACTGAAAGTGTTATGCAACATTGTTAATCATTTTTTTGGATCATTATCAACTGCTGGTCCCTGAGCATTTGCGGATCAATTTTTACCAGTGGTCTACATCGATTTGACTATACTTTTTTGTCCTTATACATACGGATGATAAATGAAACATTTTTTCTGAATATATTGGTGGTATTTTTAAGATTTATTTTCTATAGGGAGACGTCCCTTCTATTTTTTGATGTTAGTAATTTTTACTTGCCATATATATGTTTAATTATGTTTATTAAACTCATAATTTTTTAGAGATTAAGTGTGGTATTTATTCTTGCTTTTAGCGCCCTCTCATTTTATATTTTGACACTCTGTTTTCTATATAGCCATTTGGAGAGGTGGTTAGGGAGTGGCCTGGATTAATTTTTAGACCTTAGCGCTTTATAACACTTGTTTTTTCATTTCCCTGTATCTCTAATATATAGCAGCTGGGTCACACATTTATAATCTCTATCGACTATTAAACAATATTCTTTACCTTAGTCCTCACCTTTCTATAAGTCAAATCACACCCATTTGTATTTAATCATTATCTAAGAGATACTTTTCCTCGTAGTTCTTTCTTTTATAAGACGTATCACACCATCTGTATTTAATTTAATCACCATTATGGAATCTGAACTATTCTCATTTAGAGATAACCTTCTCATTGAACTTAGCAACACAAACATCACTAAAGATACAACACATAGTAACACTTTAGATTTTCACCAATTAATTAACGAACTTGAGAAATTGATGGCTAGAGAGCTAAAACAAAAAATGGAATTAATATTTTTAGACAAATACACTGAGTTGGACCTGATTCCTAGGGGCCTCAAATTTAAAAAAACATGCACATTTACTTTAAATCAAACACATCAAGGTGAATGGGACACAGTTTTAAAAAATGCATCATGTAATCTAATAGAAATTTTAAAAAAATCACGAAAAGAGACACTAAATGAAATTAACACTAAAATTATAGAATACAAAAACAAGTTAGAAATGAAAAGGGAACATCCAAATTTTAAAGAGAGACAAACAAATCTAGTGAATAAACTAACTGAACTAAAGCATGGACTATTAGATACAAAATGGAAAAAACTTGAAAGAGACAGGATTGATTTGGTAGAATATAACGAAAAAATAAAAAACAAGGATACAGCCATTCTATTACAGCAAGAAGAAGGAGATCTATGTATCTCGAATAGGGAAAATTCTACTAGAGATTATCAATCTCATAAAAACCTGGGAAATAGAAATCAAGATTATAATAGAGAAGGTTTTGAAAGGAATGGACAATTTAGAAGGAAAACTAATGATGTAGGTTATAATAGGGGTAATTATAATTACAATTATCAAAATTGGAGAAAGAACCCTGAACATATGGCACAACAACATTACAAACCCCACTATCAAAATTACAGACGCAATTATGATAATTTTCAGAATCAAAGGATGCATCAACAAAGCTATTATAACCATAGAACTCACAATTCAGAAAGCAATGCACATCACAGAATGCATCAACCCAATGAGAATACATATCCATATGATAGAAGATTCTATCATCACAATGACAGAAACCATATTAGTTATCAAGATTATAATATAGATCCTAGAGCTGCTAAACACAACCACACAAATTCTTTCACATATCGAAATTCACGTGACTATGATGATGATAGATTGTACAGACCCAGAATAGATAGCTGGCAGATAGAAATGAAAAATAAATTTCTATCCCTTAATGAACTCAATGACAATAATTCGAATGGTCAAAATTACATAGAGAAAGATTTTTTAGAGAACAGCCCTCCGAGAGAGGGCACCTCAAAAAACCTAATGGCATTAGAAAGAAGGGAGAAATTCTATACCCCACTAAATCAAAAGAAAAGACAACTAGAGGACAAAGAGGAGGAAAGAATAGAAGGAGAGGCAAAAAGAGTGAAATAGCCACTGATGAATCTGGTATTTTTAACCTCAGTAATAAAGAATTAGATAAGGATGAAAAAAGGATATTAGCCCTAGGGATGTCATTTGCCCCAACCACCACTATGAATAAGTTTAACACTCACATCCATGTGAAACAATTTGTGAGAAAACTCACTCTTAAACGTTACTTTATGAAAAATCCAATTGAGAAACAGTCCATTCCTTCAAGATTTCCAGGTACTATTACTGATACACAAACTACGACCACACACACAATATTGAAACCTAAGTCTAAATTTTATCCGCTATTTGCCAAGGGCTCAAATCTGGAAACCTTTGAGAAAATGGTTCTCAAAGATCTTAAGGAATTTAGTCCCAGAAAATCAAAGCCAAATTATAATTTGACTAAAAAAGATAAAGATATTATTGACAGATTACAAAGGGATAAAGAAGTTATCATAAAACCTGCGGATAAGGGTGGGGGGGTCGTAATTATGAATAAAGAAAATTATGTAACAGAAGCAAATAGAATCCTTAATGATAAACAGACCTATAAAATATTAGAATTGAATCCCATAAAGAGGATCAAGAAAAATCTTCTCAAAATATTGGAAGAGGGTAAACATGATGGCATTTTAAATGATAATGAGTATCTATTTCTGTATCCAGAGTTTCCTAGAACTCCCATCTTTTATTTTTTACCCAAGGTACATAAAAGTTTGACCAATCCCCCAGGGAGACCTATTATCTCCGGGATTGGTTCCATTACATGTAACTTATCGAGATATGTCGACATTTTCCTCCAAAAATATGTAAAGCAACTAGACACATACCTTAGGGATTCTACTCAAGTTTTACAACTGATGGAAAATATCAAATGGGAACCCAATTTCATTCTAGCAACGAGCGATGTCACATCCTTATATACAGTAATAGACCATAAAAAGGGACTAAAAGCAGTTAATGATACTATAAGTAAAGATGTAAGCATCAGTACACTTAAGAAACAATTCATCCTTAAAAGCATTGAGTTTATTCTTGAAAATAATTATTTTGAATTTAACGGAAAATATTATTTACAACTGGAAGGTACCGCAATGGGCACGAGGTTCGCGCCAAGTTATGCTAATATTTTTATGGGTAACTGGGAGAATGATTTTTTAAGCTCCCATGAGTTTGGCGCGGACCTCGTGCTCTTCAAAAGGTACATTGATGATATTCTAATCATCTGGAGAGGAACAGAGCAAAATCTTAAATTATTCTTTGAACATATGAATTTAAATGATAAAGGTCTAAAATTCACTTATGAACACAGTCAGACAAACATTTCATTTTTAGATCTAGAACTGTTTATAGATGAGGGGAACATTGCCACCAGAACATTTTTTAAAAAAGTAGACTGCAATAATTATGTACATAAAAAAAGCTGTCATCATATAGGGTGGAAGGAGAATATACCCATAGGACAGTTTCTCAGAATTAAAAAAAACTGTTCAAGACATGTCGATTTCCAAACACAGATTAACATCTTACAACAAAGGTTTCATGATAGAGGCTATTCTGAAAAAGAACTCGAAGGAGCCATAAAAAGAGCACATGATACTGACAGGAGGTCACTATTAGAATACAAAGACAAACATGAGACCAGGAATACTAACAATGAGTACAATGTGGCTCTGGTCACTGATTATAGTGAGAATCACCAAATCATAAAGAAAATTGTAAATAAACATTGGAATATTATAAAAAAGGATCCAATCATAGGAGACGTACTAGCAGTCAAACCTAAAATTATTTTTAGAAAAGCCAAAAACCTCAAACAAATTTTAGCACCCAGTGAACTCAAAGGAAATGCAATAACCTCATCTGATAAAGACCTACATGGACATAATTTGAAGGGTTTCTTTCCATGTCATTTATGTAGAGCATGCAAATATAGTACAAAGAGCAGCTCCATAAACATAACCGAAAAAATGGAAAAACTGGATATTAAAAATATAATAAGATGCTCACAGAAGGGAGTGATATATGTTATAAAATGTTCATGCAATTTAGTGTATTTTGGAGAAACAACAAGAATGTTACGTGATAGGATTAGGGAACACCTATGCAATATTGAGAAAGGTAATTTAGACACTCACCTTTATAAACATTTTAGAGACATTCATAACAACAACTTAGAACACTTTAAATTCTGGGGTATCCACATAGTAAAAGGGGATTGGAGAGGAGGAAATTTTGTAAATAAACTCCTCAAAAAAGAAGCTGAATTTATTTATAAGTATAACTCCCTTTACCCTGCTGGGTTAAATTCAGAAATGGATCTGTCCCCTTTTTTAGGAATATAAATCTTCCCAGAGACAGTTATGATAAACTCATCAAAATCCTCACATATATTATGATTGGAGGAAGCTAGACCATCATATATTTATTATTTCTATTTTTTCTCAAACATAAGAAATTCCTTGTTCCAAATATGCATATTCCTAATATTTAGAAATAATCTAGGATATATGGATTACACACAAATCCATGTGATAACAATTATGTAGTTATATCATACAATGCCAATACGTGAAACAAGGTCTTGATTCTCCATAAATCCTCTAATTTATTTATTTATTTTTAAATAATCAATTTTGTGTTGCTATATAATATTGCAATTTTGTGAATATTATTTAGTTTTTTAATATATTTATAAATACCACCAATCAATTTTATAATACCACCAAATAAAATGTTTTAAAGTTATACCAATTTTTTAATCAAAATATTTATAACATTTTTAAATATTCCAAGATAGCTAAACAAGTGCCAAATTCTTAGAATGTTGAAGAAACGGACAATCCACCTTAAAATGAAATCCACCTTTTAAAGCAATTAGAACTCGGACCAATAGAAGAGAAGCAGCAGGTTTTTAAACTTTGTTCTGGGAGCAACTTTTATCTTGAGAAAGCCCACAGCTGGGTGAAACGCGTAGAAGGAGAGTTGCTTATCCTGCTAAGAGCAAATATCTGATACTAGGTACCTAGTTCTTTTTATCCCGCGCGTGATACACGCTAAGTGCGGGACTTACTGATATTCTCCGTTATTTCATGCTGCCAGAATTTTTATTTTGTCCTGAAGCCGTTGTTACTAAAAGGTACAAAGTAAGGTGTTAACCTCAGTCAGGACAGATCCAGCTAGTAACACGGACCATTACCGTGCTCAACCACCGAGAGGAAACCGCCACCAGTGTGGTCAGAACGGCTTGCTGTGAGACGGTTAAACCTTAGTGGGAGTTTACCTGGAAGCTTGAATATCACTCAATCACCACGGGTGAACCTTCACTACATAAGCTGAGCGGCCTGCTTTTAGCCGATAAAAGAAAACGGTAAGACGCCCTGGAGCGCCCTTTTTAACATATACATAAGCACTTTTGATAATTGCATATAAAAGGTGGAACGCTGTCTTTAAACTTTAGGCACTCATCTATTCAAGAATTGCCACAAAATGACTGAAAGTGTTATGCAACATTGTTAATCATTTTTTTGGATCATTATCAACTGCTGGTCCCTGAGCATTTGCGGATCAATTTTTACCAGTGGTCTACATCGATTTGACTATACTTTTTTGTCCTTATACATACGGATGATAAATGAAACATTTTTTCTGAATATATTGGTGGTATTTTTAAGATTTATTTTCTATAGGGAGACGTCCCTTCTATTTTTTGATGTTAGTAATTTTTACTTGCCATATATATGTTTAATTATGTTTATTAAACTCATAATTTTTTAGAGATTAAGTGTGGTATTTATTCTTGCTTTTAGCGCCCTCTCATTTTATATTTTGACACTCTGTTTTCTATATAGCCATTTGGAGAGGTGGTTAGGGAGTGGCCTGGATTAATTTTTAGACCTTAGCGCTTTATAACACTTGTTTCTTCATTTAGATGAGAAGCCATCAGATCTATTTCTGGGAGTTCCCACATTGAACAATCTGAGGAAATACCTCTGGGTGAAGAGACCATTCGCCCAGGTGCAACGTTTGGCGACTGAGATAATCCGCTTTCCAATTGTCCATACCTGGGATATGAACCGCAGAGATTAGACAGGAGCTGGATTCCGCCCAAACCAAATTTCGAGATACTTCTTTCATAACCAGAGGACTGTGAGTCCCTCCTTGATGATTGATGTATGCCACAGTTGTGACATTGTCTATCTGAAAACAAATGAACAACTCTCTCTTCAGAAGAGGCCAAGACTGGAAAGCTCTGAAAATTGCACGGAGTTCCAAAATATTGATCGGAAATCTCACCTCCTGAGATTCCCAAACCCCTTGTGCCGTCAGATACCCCCACACAGCTCCCCAACCTGTAAGACTTGCATCTGTTGAGATTATAGTCCAGGTTGGAAGAACAAGAAGCCCCCTGAACTAAACGATGGTGATCTGTCCACCATGTCAGAGAGTGTCGTATAATCGGTTTAAAGATATTAATTGAGATATCTTTGAGTAATCCCTGCACCATTGGTTCAGCATACAGAGCTGAAGAGGTCGCATGTGAAAACGAGCAAAGGAGATCGCATCTGATGCGGCAGTCCTAAGACCTAAAATTTCCATGCATAAGGCTACCAAAGGGAATGACTGTGACTGAAGGTTTTGACAAGCTGATATCAATGTTAAACTTCTCTTGTCTGACAAGGACAGAGTCATAGACACTGAATCTATCTAGAAACCTAAAAAGGTTACCCTTGTCTGAGGAATCAATGAACCGATTGGTAAATTGAACCTCCAACCATGAACTTGAAGAAACAACACAAGTCGATTCGTATGAGATTCTTCGAAAATGAGAAGACTGAGCAAATACCAAGATATCGTCCAAATAAGGAAATACCAAAACCCTGTTCTCTGATTACAGAAAGAAGGGCACCGAGAACCTTTGAAAAAAATTCTTGGAACTGAGGCTAGGCCAAACGGTAGAGCCAAAAAACTGGTAATGCTTGTCTAAAAAGAGAATCTCAGACACTAAAAGTGATCTGGATGAATCGGAATATGCAGATACACATCCTGTAAATCTATTGTAGACATATAATGCCCTTGCTAAACAAAAAGCAGGATAGTCCTACAGTAACCATCTTGAACGTTGGTATCCTTACATAACGATTCAATATTGATAGATCCGGAACTGGTCTGAAGGAATTGACCTTCTTTGGTACAATGAAGAGATAAAATAAAACCCCAGCCCCTGTTCCAGAACTGGAACTGGCATAATTACTCCAACCAACTCTAAATCTGAAACACATTTCAGAAATGCTGAGCCTTTGCTGTGTTAACTGGGACACGGGAAAGAAAAAATCTCTTAGCAGGAGGCCTTAACTGAAGCCAATTCTGTACCTTTCTGAAACAATGTTCTGAAACCAGAGATTGAGAACGGAATTGATCCAAATTTCTTTGAAGAAAACGTAATCTGCCCCATACCAGCTGAGCTGGAATAAGGGCCGCACCTTCATGGGTACTTAGGAGCTGGCTATAGATTTCTATAAGGCTTGGATATATTCCAAACTGGAAATAGTTTCCAAACTGATACCGCTCCTGAGGATGAAGGATCAGGCTTTTGTTCCTTGTTGTGAGGAAAGGAACGAAAAAGACTATTAGACCTAAATTTACCTTAGATTTTTTATCCTTTGGTAAAAAAGTTCCCTTCCTTCCAGAAACAATTGAGATAATAATTTAATACCCTGGAAAGAAAGGGAAAGCAAAGTTGACTTAGAAGACATATCAGCATTCCAAGTTTAATCCATAAAGCTTTTCTAGCTAAAATAGCTAGAGACATATACCTGACATCAACTCTAATGATATCAAAAGATGGTATCACCAATAAAATTATTAGCATGATATAGAATAATAATAATGCTATAAAATTATGATCTGTTACTTGATGCGCTAAAGCTTCTAACCAAAAAGTTGAAGCTGCAGCAACATCCGCTAAAAATATAGCAGGTCTAAGAAGATTACCTGAACATAAGTAAGCTTTTCTTAGAAAGGATTCAATTTTCCTTAAATAAAGTACTATCTACCGTAGGAACAGTAGTACATTTAGCAGGAGTAGAGACAGCCCCATAACCTTAGGGATTTTGTCCCAAAAAAACTCTAATCTGTCAGATGGCACAGGATATAATTGCTTAAACGTTTAGAAGGAGTAAAAGAATTAACCAAATGATTCCATTCCCTGGAATTACTTCAGAAATAGCATCAGGGAGATTAAACACTTCTGGAATAACTACAGGAGATTTAAAAACCTTATTTAAACGTTTAGATTTAGTATCAAGAGGACCAGAATCCTCTATTTCTAATGCAATTAATACTTCTTTAATTAAAGAACGAATAAATTCCATCTTGAACAAATACAAAGATTTATCAGTATCAGAATGATGATGTTCATTTAAAAATTCATCTGAAAAAAGAGAAGTTTTAAAAGACTTTTATGTAAACTAGAAGGAGAAATAACAGACATAGCCTTCTTAATGGATTTAAAAAATAAAATCTCATATGTTTATCAGGAACACTCTGAAAATTAGATGTTGACGGAACAGCAACAGGTAATGTAACAGTACTAAAGGAAATTATATCTGCATTAATAAGTTTGTCATGACATGCAATACAAACAACAGCTGGAGAAACAGATACCAAAATTATAGCAGATACACTTAGCTTGGTAGCTCCAGCACTAGACAGCGATTTTCCTGTAGTATCTTCTGACTCAGATGCAACGTGAGACATCTTGCAATATGTAAGAGAAAAAACAACAACATATAAAGCAAAATTGATCAAATTCCTTAAATGACAGTTTCAGGAATGGGAAAAAAAATGCCAAAGAACAAGCTTCTAGCAACCAGAAGCAATGAAAAAATGAGACTAAAATAATGTGGAGACAAAAGCGACGCCCATATTTTTTAGCGCCAAATCAGACGCCCACATTATTTGGCGCCTAAAATGCTTTTGGCGCCAAAAATGACGCCACATCCGGAACGCCGACATTTTTGGCGCAAAATAACGTCAAAAAAATGACGCAACTTCCGGCGACACGTATGACGCCGGAAACGGAAAATAATTTTTGCGCCAAAAAAGTCCACGCCAAGAATGACGCAATAAAATGAAGCATTTTCAGCCCCCGCGAGCCTAACAGCCCACAGGGAAAAAAAAGAGTCAAATTTTTGAAGGTAAGAAAAAAATGATTAATTCAAATGCATTATCCCAAATATGAAACTGACTGTCTGAAAAATAAGGAAAGTTGAACATTCTGAGTCAAGGCAAATAAATGTTTGAATACATATATTTAGAACTTTATAAACAAAGTGCCCAACCATAGCTTAGAGTGTCACAGAAAATAAGATTTACTTACCCCAGGACACTCATCTACATGTTTGTAGAAAGCCAAACCAGTACTGAAACGAGAATCAGCAGAGGTAATGGTATATATAAGAGTATATCGTCGATCTGAAAAGGGAGGTAAGAGATGAATCTCTACGACCGATAACAGAGAACCTATGAAATAGACCCCGTAGAAGGAGATCACTGCATTCAAATAGGCAATACTCTCCTCACATCCCTCTGACATTCACTGCACGCTGAGAGGAAAACCGGGCTCCAACTTGCTGCGGAGCGCATATCAACGTAGAATCTAGCACAAACTTACTTCACCACCTCCATCGGAGGCAAAGTTTGTAAAACTGAATTGTGGGTGTGGTGAGGGGTGTATTTATAGGCATTTTAAGGTTTGGGAAACTTTGCCCCTCCTGGTAGGAATGTATATCCCATACGTCACTAGCTCATGGACTCTTGCTAATTACATGAAAGAAATTAGAAATATCTGAATCAGGTTTCCCTGAGTAAGAGATGTCACCCACAGACTGAAGCTCTCCGTCCTCAGGTTCTGCATATTGTGACGCAGTATCAGACATGGCTCTTACAGCATCTACGCGCTCTGTATCTCGTCTAACCCCAAAACTATCGCGCTTGCCTCTTAATTCAGGCAATCTGGCTAAAACCGCTGACAGGGTATTATCCATGATCGCAGCCATGTCCTGCAAAGTAATCGCTATGGGCGTCCCTGATGTACTTGGCGCCATATTAGCGTGAGTCCCTTGAGCGGGAGGCAAAGGGTCCGACACGTGGGGAGAGTTAGTCGGCATAACTTCCCCCTCGACAGAACCCTCTGGTGACAATTCTTTTGTAGATAAAGACTGATCTTTACTGTTTAAGGCGAAATCAATACATTTAGTACACATTCTCCTATGGGGCTCCACCATGGCTTTTAAACATAATGAACAAGTAGTTTCCTCTGTGTCAGACATGTTTGTACAGACTAGCAATGAGACTAGCAAGCTTGGAAAACACTTTAAACCAAGTTAACAAGCAATATAAAAAACGTTACTGCGCCTTTAAGAAAAACAAATTTTGTCAAAATTTGAAATAACAGTGAAAAAAGGCAGTTACACTAACGAAATTTTTACAGTGTATGTAAAAAGTTAGCAGAGCATTGCACCCACTTGCAAATGGGTGATCAAACCCTTAATACCCAAAACGGAATAACAAATGACAAAAACGTTTTTAAAACCAGTCACAACAACTGCCACAGCTCTACTGTGGCTGTTACCTTCCTCAAACACAACTTTTGAAGCCTTTTGAGCCCTTCAGAGATGTCCTGTATCATGCAGAGGGAAGCTGAATGTCTCTGTCTGTAATTTTAGCTGCGCATAAAAGCGCTAAAATAGGCCCCTCCCACTCATATTACAACAGTGGAAAGCCTCAGGAAACTGTTTCTAGGCAAAAATCAAGCCAGCCATGTGGAAAAAAACTAGGCCCTAATAAGTTTTATCACCAAGCATATATAAAAACGATTAAACATGCCAGCAAACGTTTTATATTGCACTTTTATAAGAGTATGTATCTCTGGTAATAAGCCTGATACCAGTCGCTATTAAATCACTGTATTTAGGCTTAACTTACATTAATCCGGTATCAGCAGCATTTTCTAGCAAATTCCATCCCTAGAAAAATGTTAACTGCACATACCTTATTGCAGGATAACCTGCACGCCATTCCCCCTCTGAAGTTACCTCACTCCTCAGAATATGTGAGAACAGCAGTGGATCTTAGTTAGATCATAGAAAACGCGGGCAGATTCTTCTTCTAAATGCTGCCTGAGATCAAATAGTACACTCCGGTACCATTTAAAAATAAACTTTTGATTGAAGAAGAAAAACTAACTATAAAACACCACTCTCCTCTTACTACCTCCATCTTTGTTGAGAGTTGCAAGAGAATGACTGGATATAGCAGTGAGGGGAGGAGCTATATAGCAGCTCTGCTGTGGGTGATCCTCTTGCAACTTCCTGTTGGGAAGGAGAATATCCCACAAGTAATGGATGATCCGTGGACTGGATACACTTAACAAGAGAAATAAATTTATCAGCTAAGCATAAATTATGTTTTCTCTTGTAAGATGTATCGAGTCCACGGATTCATCCATACTTGTGGGATACCAATACCAAAGCTTTAGGACACGGATGAAGGGAGGGACAAGACAGGGACCTTAAACGGAAGGCACCACTGCTTGTAGAACCTTTCTCCCAAAAATAGCCTCCGAAGAAGCAAAAGTATTGAATTTGTAAAATTTTGAAAAAGTATGAAGCGAAGACCAAGTCGCCGCCTTACAAATCTGTTCAACAGAAGACTCATTTTTAAAAACCCATGTGGAAGCCACAGCTCTAGTAGAATAAGCAGTAATTATTTCAGGAGGCTGCTGGCCCGCAGTCTCATAGACCAAACGGATGATGCTTTTCAGCCAAAAGGAAAGAGAGGTAGCGGTAGCCCTTTGACATCTCCGTTTACCAGAATAAAGAACAAACAAAGAAGATATTTGACGGAAATCTTTAGTTGCTTGTAAGTAGAACTTTAAAGCACGAACCACATCAAGATTGTGTAATAGACGTTCCGACACAAAGAAGGAACCACAATCGCTTGATTGATATTCTTATTAGAAACAACCTTAGGAAAAAACCCAGGTTTGGTACGTAAAACCAACTTATCTGCATGGAAAAACAAGGTAAGGTGAATCACATTGTAAAGCAGATAGCTCAGAAACTCTTCGAGCCGAAGAGATAGCTACTAAAAACAAAACTTTCCAAGATAGAAGCTTAATATCTAGGGAATGCATAGGTTCAAACGGAACCCCTCGAAGAACTTTAAGAACTAAGTTTAGGCTCCATGGCGGAGCAACAGGTTTAAATACAGGCTTGATTCTGACCAAAGCCTGACTAAATGCTTGAACGTCTGGAACATCTGCCAGACGTTTGTGAAGTAGAATAAACAAAGCAGATATTTGTCCTTTTAGGGAACTAGCAGATAATCCCTTCTCCAAACCTTCTTGGAGAAAAGACAATATTCTAGGAATCCTAATCTTACTCCACGAGTAACCTTTGGATTCACACCAATAAAGATATTTGCACCAAATCTTATGATAGATCTTCCTGGTGACAGGCTTTCTAGCCTGAATCAGGGTATCAATGACCGACTCAGAGAAACCACGCTTTGAAAGAATCAGGCGTTCAATCTCCAAGCAGTCAGACGCAGAGAAATTAGATTTGGATGCGTGAACGGACCTTGGATTAGAAGGTCCTGCCTCATTGGCAGAGTCCACGGTGAAACCGAGGACATGTCCACTAGGTCTGCATACCAAGTCCTGCGTGGCCACGCAGGTGCTATCAGAATTACCAAAGCTCTCCCCTGCTCTATTCTGGCAACCAGACGTGGAAGGAGAGGAAACGGGGGAAATACATAGGCCAGATTGAAGGACCAAGGCACTGCTAGAGCATCTATCAGTACCGCCTTGGGATCCCGGGACCTGGACCCGTAGCGAGGAAGTTTGGCATTCTGACGAGATGCCATCAGATCCAATTCTGGTGTGCCCCATAGCTGAATCAGCTGGGCAAATACTTCCGGATGTAGTTCCTACTCCCCCGGATGAAAAGTCTGACGACTTAGAAAATCCGCCTCCCAGTTCTCTACTCCTGGGATGTGGATCGCTGGGATATGGCAAGAGTGATCCTCTGCCCACCGGAATATTTTGGTTACCTCCATCATCGCTAGAGAACTCCTTGTTCCTCCTTGATGATTGATATAAGCTACAGTCGTGATGTTGTCCGACTGAAACCTGATGAATTTGGCCGCAGCAAGCTGAGGCCACACCTGGAGCGCATTGAATCTCACTCTCAGTTCTAGAAAGTTTATCGGAAGGAGAGCTTCCTCCCGAGACCATAAGCCCTGTGTTTTAAGGGAATTCCAGACTGCACCCCAGCCTAGCAGGCTGGCATCTGTCGTTACAATGAGCCACTCTGGCCTGCGGAAGTACATTCCCTGAGACAGGTGGTCCTGAGGCAAACACCAGAGAAGAGAATCTCTGGTCTCCTGGTGCAGATGCACTTAAGGAGATAAATCTGCATAATCCCCATTCCACTGTTTGAGCATGCATAGCTGCAGTGGTCTGAGGTGTAGGCAGGCAAAAGGAACTATGTCCATTGCCGCTACCATGAGTCCGATTACCTCCATATACTGAGCCACTGATGGCCGAGGAATGGAATGAAGAGCTCGGCAAGTGATTAAAAGTTTTGATTTTCTGACCTCCATCAGAAATATTTTCATTTCTACCGAGTCTATCAGAGTCCCTAGGAAGGAAACTCTTGTAAGAGGGAAGAGAGAACTCTTTTTTATGTTAACCTTCCACCCGTCAGATCTCAGAAAAGCCAACACGATGTCCGTGTGAGACTTGGCTAGCTGGAAAGTCGACGTCTGAATTAAGATGTTGTCTAGATAAGGCGCCACTGCTATGCCCCGTGGTCGTAGAACCGCCAGAAGGGACCCTAGCACTTATGTGAAAATTTCTGGGAGCCGTGGCCAACCCGAAGGGAAGGGCCACAAACTGGTAATGCCCGTTTAGAAAGGTGAATCTGAGGAATTGATGATTATCTCTGTGAATAGGGATGTGTAGATACGCATCCTTTAAGTCCACGGTAGCCATATATTGACCCTCCTGGATCAGAGGTAGAATAGTCTCCATCTTGAATGATGGAACTTTGAGGAACTTGTTTAGAATTTTGAGATCCAAGATTGGTCTGAAAGTTCCCTCTTTCTTGGGAACCACAAACAGGTTTGAATAAAACCCTAGCCCCTGTCCTCTTTTGGGACTGGACGGATCACTCCCATGGTATGTAGGTCTTCTACACAGCGTAAGAACGCCTCTCTCTTTGTCTAGTTTACAGACAATTGAGAAATGTGAAATCTCCCCCTTGGAAGGGAGCCCTTGAATTCCAGAAGATATCCCTGGGACACAATATCTAAAGCCCAGGGATCCTGAACATCTCTCGCCCAAGCGAAGAGAGAGTCTGTCCCCTACTAGATCCGGTCCCGGATTGGGGGCTACTCCTTCATGCTGTCTTGGAGGCAGCAGCAGGCTTCTTGGCCTGTTTACCCTTGTTCCAAGCCTGGTTAGGTCTCCAGACTGACTTGGATTGGGCAAAATTCCCCTCTTGCTTTGTAGCAAAGGAAGCTGAAGCGGGACCACTCTTAAAGTTCCGAAAGGAACGAAAATTATTTTGTTTGGTCCTCATCTTATTTGATCTATCCTGAGGGAGGGCATGACCTTTCCATCCAGTGATGTCTGAAATTATCTCTTACAGTTCAGGCCCGAATAGGGTCTTACCCTTGAAAGTTATGTTCAAAAGTTTAGATTTGGAGAAACGAAAACCCCCCGTCCTTTGCCCAGACACTTAATGTAATCCACTATATTGGTCAGATGGAGCAATACTCCTATAGGACCTTAGATAAAACTGACTCTTTCATCAAGATCTGGTCTCCATGGCTCACGAAATTCCCTAATTGGGGTACACATCACACAACCACTCCGCAAACTTAAATATGTCTCAATCTCTTCCTCCCCCCCCCCTTCTGCCTTTCTCACCTCCCCTCCCGGGCAGGGAACCTCTCCGCTCTTTTCATCCACTACCCAGCATCCACACCCCGTACTCTCCAGTACTGCTACATATACATCTTTGAAATAACTACCCTTATTACCTTTACATATGCCAACCCCACTCCCCCTTAAAATAAAAACGAATTGAGTCCATTCTTACCATAACAGGGGTTATGCTTTATTTACAACTGTGTATTATACTGTTATATGGAAATTACATATCTTACTTTCCATTGGTTTCTTCTTAAACATTCAATAACTACCACAATGTTGTTAATACTTCGAATGTTCATTCAATGTATATCTCACCCAACTGTTATTCTGTTACTTTGCATTGATATCAATAAAAAAAATTCTGTTAAAAAAAAAAAAAAAAATTTTTAGATTTAGATGACACATCAGCAGACCAGGACTTAAGCCATAACGCCCTGCATGCTAAAATGGCAAAACCTGAATTCTTTGCCACTAATTTAGCCAGTTGGAAAGCGGCATCTGTAATAAAAGAATTAGCCAACTTAAGGGCCTTAATTCTGTGAACAAAATTTTTCTTCAGGAGACCCTCTAATATTTTATCCATAGGATCTTTGAAAGCACAACTGTCCTCGATAGGTATAGTTGTACGCTTAGACAGAGTAGAAATAGCTCCCTCCACCTTAGGAACTGTCTGCCATGAGTCCCTCTCAGATATGGGAAACATTTTCTTAAAAACAGGAGGGGGAGTGGACGGAATACCTGGTCTATCCCACTCCTTAGTAACAATAGTCACAAACCTCTTAGGGACTGGAAAAACATCAGTGTAAACAGGAACCTCTAAGTATCTATCCATTTTACACAATTTCTCTGGGACCACTATAGGGTCACAATCATCTAGAGTTGCTAATACCTCCCTAAGCAATAAGCGGAGGTGTTCAAGCTTAAATTTAAAGGCCGTCATATCAAAATCTGTCTGAGGAAGCGTCTTTCCTGAATCAGAAATTTCTCCCTCAGATAACAAATCCTTCGCCCCTTCAGAGCATTGTGAGGGCATATCAGATACGGCTACTAAAGCGTGAGACGGCTCAGCATTTTTCCTTAACCCAGAGCTGTTCCGCTTTCCTTGTAATCCAGGCAGTTTGGATAAAACCTCTGCGAGGGTTGTATTCATAACTGTGGCCATGTCTTGTAAAGTAAATGAATGTGACGCACTAGAGGTACTTGGCGTCACTTGTGCGGGCGTTACTGGTTGTGACACTTGGGGAGAGCTAAATGGCGAACCCTCATTTACTTCTGACTGAGAATCATCTATTGCTCTATTTTTAAGTGCTAATATATGTTCTTTATAGTTTATAGACATATCAGTACAATTGGGACACATTCTAAAAGGGGGTTCCACAATGGTTTCCAAACATATTGAACAAGGATTTTACTTGGTGTCAGACATGTTAAACAGGCTAGTAATGTAACAAGCAAGCTTGGAAAATACTGTAATCAAAGTAAATAACACTTAGAGTTAAAACGGTACTGTGCCTTTAAGAGAAAAAAAGTAGCACAAATTCTGCAAAACAGTGTAAAAAAGCAGTAAACTTAACGAAATTTTTACAGTAGCATCATAAAGCCTTAGTAACTTTGCACAGCTATGCAAATAAACAATTAACCCCTTAATGACAAAAACGGATTGAAAAAACGCCAAAACCGGTAAAAAGGACTTTCAGCACCTTGCCACAGCACTGCTGTGGCGCCTACCTGCCCTTCAGAACAATTTGCGGGGGGAAAAAAATTCTTTTACAGCCCTCAAACACAACAGGAACCTCTGGAGAAGCAGTTAGAAATCTCTAAAGCAAAGAAACTGTGCAACTAAGGCGCGAAAATAGGCCCCTCGCACCTCACTTGATGTTTTGAGGCCTATCAAACAAACACCAGAGTGTCTCTTAATTAACCATGTGGGTTTAAAAAAACCAAAAACAAACCACAATGACCCCTTTAGTCCCTTCAAAAAACGTTATAATTGCATCATTTACTGAATAAACAAAAACGTTTTTTCCTAAAAGTGTCACCAGTAACTAATGAGCCCTACATGCAAGCTGAAATTCCTATCCAAGTGTCTGAATACAGCTTACCCTTCCCTCATGGGAATATTGCCAGCCTTTTCTAGAATTAACACAGTCTGTCTAGAAAAATATAGACTGAACATACCTCATATGCAGCTTAGCATGCAAACCGTTCCCACAACTGAAGTTTTCCTGTACTCTTCAGCCCTTGTGAGAACAGCAGTGGATCTTAGTTACAAAGTGCTAAGATCATAATCCTCCTTGCAGAAATCTTCATCCCTTTTCTGCCAGAAAGTAAATAGTACACACAGGCACCATTTAAAATAACAAACTTTTGCTTGAGAAATAAAAAACTAACATTTTTGTCACCACACTCACTCTGCACTTCCTAGTTACTTAGAGTAGGCAAAGAGAATGACTGGGGGGTGGAGCTAAGGGGGGAGCTATATAGACAGCTCTGCTGTGGGTGCTCTCTTTGCCACTTCCTGTAGGGGAGGAGAATATCCCACAAGTAAGGATGAATCCGTGGACTCGATACATCTTACAAGAGAAATTGTATTCTCTATCTGAATCATGAAAAAAAAAAAAAAAAAATGTTGGGCTTCATGCCCCTTTATTAAAAAACAAAACAAAAAAAAACCCATATATCAGACCAGAAGGGGAAGGAAGATTATCACACAAATAAATGGGCAGCAGAGACAGCACAGACTTCTCTCCTAACTATTATGGCCTAGTTTCCATTGAGGTAGTAAAGTTTGTAAACTGGTGGTAACATAAAAATTCTCCATAGACTTTAATGGAGATACAAGGTTTTTATCACCAGTATCCACGATTTACCACCTCAATGGAAACAAGCCTTATATCGGATGCTTAAAGAGATAATAAACAGTATTAGATTGTAATATAACATGTTTTATTATGTGTAGTTAAAATCTTTGCAATATAATTTCATGAAAGTTTTTGGTTTTTTAAATACCAGAGTTTCTGTAAAGTAATGGGCACCGCCATGTTTTAACTTAAGTGAACAATTAGAGACAGGTAAGAAACCGGCAATAACACAGACTATCCAAACAAGTCTGTGTGGGTTTCTGTACAGCTTTGTTTACACTAACTATTTTATTGCCTGGTTTATATATCTTTCCACAACTGATCTCATTATAAGACAGAGGTAAATAGAAAACTAGTTCAAACATGGCAGTGCCCGTTCATTACTTTATAGAATCTAGAGTAGAGTAAGGGCTAGATTTGTCAAGGCCTTGGATAATTCTCCATTAGACTCTTCTCTGAATTCTCAGCAGCTCGCCCTCGGAGAGGTGCACCGGTACGCTCAGATTTATAAAAAAAAAAATAGGTTGTATTAAATATATCCCAATATATGAACATTACATTTTGCATGGGGAAGTTTTGAGCCCTATTTTAATTTATATATCATGTGTGCAAGAAATGTAAAATATAGAACACATATGTCTATTTAAACAAGTAAAAAAAGACAAAATGTCAGAAGTACTTATGCTCTTCAATAGAGCATGTAATATTATTAAATGTCTTATGTTGTCTTGGTGTAAAAAAGCATATCTGATTACGCTAAAGAAAAAGATAGCAAGTTATTATTGGTTACACACATTTGCTGCTTGTCATTGACTCACCAGACGTGTCCAGCTAGTTCCCAGAAGTCAAAATTAAACTTTCATGATTCAGATAGGGCATGATATTTTAAAACAACTTTCCAATTGACTTTTATCATTAAATTTGCTTTGTTCCCTTGGTGGTATTTTTGAAAAGCTAAGCCTAGGCAGGCTCAAACTGATTTCTAAACCGTTGAAAATCGCCTCCTAGCTCAGAGTATTTTGAAAGTTTTTCACAGTTAGATAGTACTAGTTCATGTGTGTCAAATAGATAGCATTGTGCTCACTCCCGTGGAGTTATATAGGAGTCTGCACTGGTTGGCTAAACTGTATGTCTGTCAAAAGCACTGAGATAAGGGGGCAGTCTGCAGAGGCTTAGATACAAAGTAATCACAGAGGTAAAACATATATTAATATAACTGTGCTGGTTATGCAAAACTGGGGGATGGATAATAAAGGGATTATCTATCTTTTTAAACAACAAAAATTCTGGTGTAGACTGTCCCTTTAAAGTGAAGGTAAACTTTGATAAATGAAATCCCGTTTTTAAAAAATACTATTAAAAACTGGGGCACTTGCATTCATCAAAGTTTAGAAAGCAGCGGATTTGATTAAAAACTTACCTTTGTTTTTTCACAGCCAGAGCAGCTTCCCCCACCCGGAGGATCCTCTCTTCACACGTCATTAATGACTAATCCAGCGTCCTCCAATCACGGCATAGCCTCAGGCAATGACTCCCCTGGGGGGAAACCATGATTGGAGGAAGCCGGGTTAGTCATTGATGACGTGTGAAGTGAGGATCTCCGAGTGGGGGAAGCTGCTCTGGCTGTGAAAAAAACAAAGGTAAGTTTTTAATCAAAATGGCTGCTTTCTAAACTTTGATGAATGAAAGTGCCCCTGTTTCAAATAGTATTTTTTAAAAAAAACGGGCTTTCATTCATCAAAGTTTACCTTCACTTTAACTATGTGCAGGAATTAGACAGGGGTACATTAATGGGGCAAACGTGCACCTTATTTGTAACATGTATTTCATATTACTTCTGTGTGTAAAAAAACGTGTCTGTCAAAGTATTAAATAGTGACGTAGAAAACACACGTGTCACACATTGGTGCCTTTGTAAGGGCATCTCTTCATCCTCCTCTTGCCTTGCAACAGATATACCTGCTGCTACCAATAAAAAAAACCTCCATAATAAAGCTATTTTTACATGACAAAACTAGATCTACATATTTTAAGGCTAATCTTTGCTTTCTATATATCATTATGTGTAGCATGTATTTACCGTTTAATATTCCTTGTATGCATTGTGCAACAAATATATACTATAATTAGTAGATCTTGCTTTAGTTTCACTTGGTAAACCAGTTTATTTGTATGTTTAAAGGAAAGGTGTGGCTAAGATGCAATTACTATTAATATGCAAATAGGACCCTAAAATGTCGTTACCAAGGTTTTCAGGATACAAGTAATTTTTTGTTTAAGAGAAAAAAAAATATTAGAAATATTATACATTAGGATTAAATGTACATTTTAATTAAAAATGAACTGCAGTTTCATAAGAGCTGATTTAGCTTAATTTTCTCTATTTAAATGGACAGTAAAGTCAAATTTAAACTTTCATGATTCAAATAGAGCATGCAATTTTAAATAAATTTCCTATTTTATCATCAAATTGCTTTGTTCTCTTGGTATTCTTTGTTAAAAGCTAAACCTAGGTTGACTCATAGGCCGATTACTAAGCCTTAGAAAGCCGCCTCTTATCTCAGTACATTTAATCGTCTTCTTGAAGTTAGATGGTGCTAGTTCATGTGTGCCATATACATGAACACATTGTGCTCACTCCCATGGAGTTATACATGAACCAGCACTAATTGGTTGAAATGCAATTTGTAAAAAGCACTGAGCTAAGGACGCAGTCTGCAGAGGCTTAGATACAAGTTAATCACAGAGGTAAAACGTGTATTAATATATCTGTGTTGGTCATGTAAAACTGAATGGGTAATAAAGGGACTATCTTTTTAAACAATAACAATTTTCAAGTAGTCCCTTTGACTGTGATTTTAACCCATTAGCAGATGTTAAAGTCCTGCACCCGAAGTGCCCTTGTGACACTATCATCAGAACACAGCCATTCAGCTAATAAGCCAATCATGAAAGCATACATATGCCTTACCGTCCCAGCTCTGAGAGCATCCTTATTTGGAAAAGTAACAAGCAAGCTTTAAACCCATAAAGACTACCATTACAATATTTTACAAAGTCATTTTCTGAAATTATTGATCATTTTTGGCACTCAATGGTTTGCCAAGTCCTAAAAGTTGATTTTGTTTAATTTTCTTAGGAAATTAGACTGATCAGAGAAAATTAAGGAACAAGAACAACTAATTTGTAACGTATTTTTAAAGCATTTTCACAGACCTACACAGTAGCAAACAGTAAGCAACCAACGAGAAAGAAGAACTTAATAAAAAATTGATTTATTACAGCTGATGGCTGCGTTATGTAGATGAGCTTGTTAGGCGACTAATGCAACCTGAAATCAAACTGCTATGTGTGCAGTAGATCCTTTCCCAACAATCTGTGTCAATATACATTTAAAATGTCTAAAACACTTACTTGCAGTAACACTGTACATTTCAAACTCCACTTTTTTTTATTTAACTGTAGGTTAGTTTTTAATTTTGAAGAAGGCTATACCTGTATATAAAAGTTGGGATAAATCTAAGCAGAGGATTGCAATGTCAGATAGTAAAATTCTCTGTTAAAATGGATACATTTCTCTATTAATATAATGCTTGTTTTACAGTTATTTGGTGATCAATTTCATTACGAAAATTATTAAAACCAAAATGTAGTCTTACCTGATAAATTCATTTCTTTCGAGGTGGTGAGAGTCCAAAAATTCATTACTTCTGGGAATCAACTCCCTGCCACCAGGAGGAAAAGATTTCCCAAAAACACCAATTCTATCCAACCTTACTGATAATCCAGTTTTACGTATAGCCAAGGAGAATTTAGTAAAAGTAGATGTCCATGTTGCTGCCTTGCAAATTTGTTCTGCTGAAGCCTCATTATTGAATGCCCAGAAAGTCAAAACATATCTGGTAGAACGAGCAGTAACACTCTTTGGAAGAGACTTTCTCGCCAACATGTAAGTCTTGTAGGTCAGGTACTTCAACCACAAAGCTAAGGTAACAGATGAAGCTTTCTGACCCTTTTGTGGACCTGAAAATGAATGGACTAGAAGACTGTTTAAATTCTTTAGTTGCCTGAAGATAAAACTTCAGAGCATGAACTACATTCAAATTATGTAAAATTCTTTCCTTAGAATTTTGAGGATTGGCACAAAGAGAAGGAACTACAATTTCCCTACTAATGTTATCTGAAGAAACTACTTTTGGTAAAAAAATAAAATCAAATTTAGTTATTAAAAAAGGTTCCAAGATGGAGCAATTGGTTTTATAACAAATTTTAATCTGCCTAAGGCTTTTTACAAAAGTTAGTACATCAGGAAGTTTAGCAATCTTTTTATGGAACAAAATAGATAGAGCCAAGATTTGACCATTTAAAAAGCTAGAACATAAACCCTTGTCCAAACCCTCTTGTAAAAATTGTAGAATTCTGAAGGAATGTCATGTAAAACTGTACTTTTAACTTATAATAGTTCTCTTTTGTAATCTGTTTCCTAGACCCATTTAGAGTATATTTATTACTGAACCAGAGAAACCATGCTGTTTCAAAATGATGCGTTCAATCTACAGGTCATCAAATTGAAAGACTCTAAGATCAGTGTTTCCAAAAACCCAGTCATCAGGACCCTTAATCAGGCCAGATATTCATTATATCTTAAAGGGACATTAAACCCAAACATTTTCTTTCACGATTCAGATAGAGGATACATATGTAAACAACTTTCCAATTTACTTCTATTATCAATTTTGCTTCATTCTCTTGGAATCCTTTTTTGAAGAAGCAGCAATGCACTACTGGGAACTAGCTGAACCCATTGGTAAGCCAATCACAAGAGGCATATATGTGCAACTACCAATCAGTAGCTAGCTCCCAGCTTTTGAGCTTATCTAGATATGCTTCTCAACAAAGGATACCAAAAGAACAAAGCAAATTAGATAAGTGCATTGCAAAATTGTTTAAATGTGTGTGTTCTTTCTAAATCATGAAATGATGTGAGCTGATAGTTTCACCTGTGCTCTAGTTAAGATATAATGAATATCTGGCCAGAGTAAGGGTCCTGAGGACTGGCTTTGGGAGCCACTGCTCTAGATCTTAAAGATAAAATGGACCTTAAGAGAGAAGGTAGTGACAAAGAGAAAGAGGCCACTAAGGAGAGCTGGACATTGTATTAAGTCTGTAAACCAGGATTGACGAGAAGAAAAAAAAAAAACACATTTTAAATTTCTTCCTTTACCCTTGGATTTCTTCTCCTGAGGAAGAAAAGCTCCTTTACCTCCAGTGACTGGGGAGTTAACAGCATCCAGACCAGGACCAAAACAATCTCTTACCTTGAAAGGGAAGAGTTAAAAATCTGTTCTTTTTAGCCACAAGGCTCTTCTTGTCAAAGTTAGAGCCATAATTTTGCCATTAATACTAATAATGTCCACAAATGCATCACAGATTAATCCATTGAATGAACTAATCAGATCTAAATGATATTGACAAACGCCATCTAATGAATCGTCAGAAATCAGTTCAGACAGATTATCACACCACAGAGTAAATGCTGCTGCAACACAGGCAATACGCTGGTCTGAAAAAAACATAATGTATGTAAGAACTTACCTGATAAATTCATTTCTTTCATATTTGCAATAGTACATGAGCTAGTGACGTATGGGATATACAATCCTACCAGGAGGGGCAAAGTTTCCCAAACCTCAAAATGCCTATAAATACACCCCTCACCACACCCACAATTCAGTTTAACGAATAGCCAAGAAGTGGGGTGATAAAAAAGGAGTAAAAAGCATCAACAAAGGAATTTGGAAATAATTGTGCTTTATACAAAAAAAATCATAACCACCATAAAAAAGGGGGTGGGCCTCATGGACTCTTGCCAAATATGAAAGAAATTAATTTATCAGGTAAGTTCTTACATAAATTATGTTTTCTTTCATGTAATTGGCAAGAGTCCATGAGCTAGTGACGTATGGGATAGCAATACCCAAGATGTGGAACTCAACGCAAGAGTCACTAGAGAGGGAGGGATAAAAATAAAAACAGCCATTTTACGCTGAAAAAAATAATCCACAACCCAAAATATAAGTTAATTCTCATAAATGTGAGGAAGAAACTTAAATCAAAAGCAGAAAAATCAAACTGAGACCGCTGCCTGAAGAACTTTTCTACCAAAAACTGCTTCCGAAGAAGCAAATACATCAAAATGGTAGAATTTAGTAAATGTATGCAAAGAAGACCAAGTAGCAGCTTTGCAAATCTGATCAACTGAAGCTTCATTCTTAAAAGTCCAGGAAGAGGAAACGGATCTAGTAGAATAAGCTGTAATTCTCTGAGGCGGGGCTTGACCCGACTCCAAATAGGCTTGATGAATCAAAAGATTTAACCACGAGCAGAAGCCTTCTGACCTTTCTTGGAACCAGAAAAGATAACAAATAGATTAGAAGTCTTCCTGAAATCTTTAGTAGCTTCAACATAATATTTCAAAGCTCTCACCACATCCAAAGAATGTAAAGATCTTTCCAAAGAATTCTTAGGATTAAGACACAAAGAAGGGACAACAATTTCTCTATTAATGTTGGTAGAATTTACAACCTTAGGAAGGAATTTAAATGAAGTCCGCAAAAACAGCCTTATCCTGATGAAAAATCAGAAAAGGAGATTCACAAGAGAGAGCGGATCGGATAATTCAGAAACTCTTCCAGCAGAAGAGATGGCCAAAAGAAGAAACACTTTCCAAGAAAGTAGTTTAATGTCTAAAGAATGCATAGGCTCAAACGGAGGAGCCCGTAAAGCCTTCAAAACCAAATTAAGACTCCAAGGAGGAGAGATTGATTTAATGACAGGCTTGATACGAACCAAAGTCTGCACAAAACAATGAATATCAGGAAGTTTAGCAATCTTTTTATGAAATAAAACAGAAAGAGTAGAGATTTGTCCTTTCAAGGAACTTGCAGACAAACCTTTATTCAAATCATACTGTAAAATTCTAGGAATTCGAAAAGAATGCCAAGAGAATTTATGAGAACACCATGAAATGCAAGTCTTCCAAACTCGATAATAAATCTTTCTAGAAACAGATTTACGAGCCTGAAACATACTATTAATTACTGAGTCAGAGAAACCTCTATGACTAAGCACTAAGCATTCAATTTCCATACCTTCAAATTTAAGGATTTGAGATCCTGATGGAAAAACGGACCTTGAGATAGAAGGTCTGGCCTTAATGCAAGTGGCCAAGGTTGGCAACTGGACATCTGAACAAGATCCGCATACCAAAACCTGAGAGGCCATGCTGGAGCCACCAGCAGCACAAACTATTGCTCCATGATGATTTTAGAGATCACTCTTGGAAGAAGAACAAAAGGCAGGAAAATATAAGCAGGATAACACCAAGGAAGTGTCAATGCATCAACTGCTTCCGCCTGAGGATCCCTGGACCTGGACAGGTACCTGGGAAGTTTTTTGTTTAGATGAGAAGCCATCAGATCTACTTCTGGAAGCCCCCACATCTGAACAATTTGAGAAAACACATCTGGGTGGAGAGACCATTCTCCCGGATGTAAAGTCTGACGACTGAGGTAATCCGCTTACCAATTGTCTATATCTGGGATATGAACCGCAGAAATTAGACAGGAGCTGGATTCCGCCCAAACAAGTATCCGAGATACTTCTTTCATAGCTTGAGGACTGTGAGTCCCACCCTGATGATTGACATATGCCACAGTTATATTGTCTGTCTGAAAACAAATGAACGGTTCTCTCTTCAACAGAGGCCAAGACTGAAAGGCTCTGAAAAATTGCACGGCATTCCAAAATATTGATCCAAACCCCATGTGCTGTCCGAGATCCCCAAACAGCTCCCCAACCTGAAAGACACGCATCTGTTGTGATCACAGTACAGGTTGGACGAACGAAAGAGGCCCCTAAAATTATACGATGGTGAAATTGTATCTTGGTCTTGGCCATCTTACCAAATAATGTGCTCCCAGTATTCATCAGGCTATTCATGTTGTTTAGCAAAGTTTAATCTTGCAGTTTTGTGCCGAAGAGCAAGCGTTTTTTCTTTGGATGAGGTCCATAGAAGTTGACATTATGCAATGTCCTTAGCAATGTCTGAGCCGTCACAGAAACTCCAATTCCTATCGATAATCCCTGAGCCAAATCTGAAGCACTTACCTTGATGCAAATCTGAAGCACTTGCCTGTTTTTCAGAGCTAGATTATGCATTGTCCGTGGCGTCATTTTAGGACAACAGCCACTTCGGCTCTGATTTTTGGCAATGTGTATTGATCTATACCTCCTGATTACTGCTGCAATTGCGTTTTGACTGATTTTTAGTTGGTCACCAATCTTCCTGTATCCTTTTCCATCTTGGTTTAATCTCACAATCAGATTTTTCAATTCCTCTGGCAAATATTTTCCATGTGGAGACATGATGTAAAGTTGCAGATAGACACAGCCCATTGGTCAAAAAATTTGACTGTTCTGGTAACTAATCTCATGCAATTAGGCTAATTGGAAATCATAGGTGTACTCCATTTTGTTTCAGTGATCTAACTTGTGTGTCAATGCAACAAAAGTGAATACACCTGTGGTCACTAAGTTTCTACTTTGGGGCCTGTATTTTCAATTTAATCTTTCTAAAGTATTTGTTTTTTATTGTTTATAATATGAAATACTCTCCTCGTCAACTTAGAAATAAAACAATTATTGAGAGGTGATACAATTTTGAATAATTTTATATTTAAGTGATATTGCCGAGGGGTGTACTCACTTCTGTTGTATACTGTATATTCACCCTCCAAAGATAATTCTGAGGATTCTGAACCTAAGTCTCTTAAAGTATTCTTAAGAGATTTAGACTTAAGATTCAGAATGGGATGACAAGTCCAGGGATGAGAGTCAGATTTGGATCTCTTACGCTTATTTGGTGGTGGCACAGCCGCCAACATCTCCGAGACAGTGGAGCATACAAAATCCATAAAACCTGGAGTAAAATCTGATTACCTTCTCTGTAATAAACAGAGGGAGGACAGACACCTTTAGAGGCTGAAGCAGCACTGACAGGATTTGCATGCAACAAGTGATCCATACAAGAAGAGCAAAGTTGTGCTGGGAAACAACAATTACTATCTTGCGAATTACACACTTAAAAGGAACTGTAGAATCAGAGGATCTAGCATCTAAAAAGGTATTAAACTGGTTGGATTGGGGACAGTTCCAGATTGTTCCATTTTAAATAAAAGAGGTTTAGGTAGTTATTCAGCAATTATAGAGCAATAGTATTAAAGTATAATACACCAGAAAATATAATGAAATAAAAGTACATGATCACAAAATGATGTCAAATATCATTGCTCCACTACACCAACGAAAGATCTAACTCTCACACGACGCTTTCCCACATGTTTGTCAGCCTAGAATACCTACATCGATATATTTCTGAATATCTGAGTCTGATCCGGACTATTGAGGCTTAAGGTGGCAGCCTACCAGCAAACCCACAGTATTCTAGCCCTAACCATCTCATACAACTTATGATGGGAGATTTCTACAATGAAGTACGAGCTCTGCTTGCAAACCTTGAGAAATGAACGCTGCATCAGCTTGATAACCTGAGGAGTGTAATACAGCATATCCCTACACACGAGGGAACTCCTATGACAATAATGGTGGAGCAAGAGAGGTCGGCGGATCATCAAGTCCACACACAGACCTTCAAAGCTCAAGTATTAATGCGACAACACGCCATGATTCCCCCTTCACATCAGCTACAGCCCACCTTGTTCTCCCTGGTTTGTCATGTCTCGGGAGATGCGGCCGGCCCTCGGGATAGAGCAGGGGGGCAAGAATCGATCGCTACAGCAATAACTGAAGGCGGATAGGAAAAGGCTGCTTATTCGGATCTCCCACAGCCTAATCTTCCTGGTGGTCCACAGAGTGAGGCACAGCGGGAGCACAACTTCCAATACACAAAAGAACCCCCAGCACCACGCTCTTGCTGTGAGCTCCATTCCTTGCATCGAACATTACTTTTATAGCCACCACAACAACTAGAGCTTGGAGTCCCCATTTGGTCGTCCCACCTTGTTTTCTCCATCCTATGGATCCATCCTTGAAAAAAAAAAAAAAAAAAAAGAGAGTGACGCAGCGGAACTCCACTGACCCAGTCAACCAGCTTGAAGGCTAAATAAGGACTGATAATAAAGAGAGCACTCGGCGCCTCAACCGGCCCAGCCAGGCAGAACAGGTGCCATGTGTTTGAACAAGCCATGAAACAGAGAACTGAACTCGAGCAGGACAAGCCTGCAGACAGGGTCATAAATGTCATGCTGCCTAAATCCTCCCTCAGAGGGGAAGAAAATAACAGACAAACATAGGACTAACATGTCCCATAACAAACTTCCGCAGAAGTTAACAGAAAGGATCGATCCCAGAGAAAGTTCCCGAAGGAAACATAATTCAAAATAAAAGACATCCTAACCGGATAAAAGAAAATAAAAGGCAACCCGTAGGTTAACGCCGAAGAAGAACAGGCATACCCACAGACCCAGCCAAACGGAACCTGATCTTACAACAAAACTGGGAAGGATCTCAATAAAATCGACAATCAGGAGATTACGTCATCCCCTCATGTCTAATGAGGTGAGCCATTCAAAGTAGAATACTGCGGATTCCTGTATCCATTAAGGATAGGGTCCTCTAATAACTCAAAAACGTGTCTGAGTAAAACGCGAAGGCGCCCTATTCTGTAACGAAAGGCACAACACTCAGGGACAGCTACACCCATAGGTTAACGCCCAATAAGAACAAGCATACCCGCATGACCAGCTAAACAGAACCCTGAACTTCCAACAAAACTGGGAAGGATCTCAATAAATCGACAATCAGGAGATTATGTCATCCCCTCATGTCTAATGAGGTGAGACATACGAAGTAGAATACTGCAAATTCCCGTAAGGAAAAACGTTAAGGAAAAACGTGTGAGTAAAACACGAAGGTGCGCTATTCTGTAACGAAAGGCACAACTCTCAGGGACAGCTACCCCCGCAGGGAACTGCATAGGCCCACCCAAGGCCGGGATACCCGGCACAATAGGGCACAAGCACAAAAGCAAATAAACGTCTGGATTTTGCAAACGCATAATCGCCTAAAATATGTGAAAGCGAAAACGTGCTTCAACCTCCGGGGGGGAACAAGCCGTCCTGCAAGGAGGGATAAACATAATTAGGGTTACTTGCTTCTGTATTAGTAGGGAGTGGTAGGGAACCCCCAGAGGCGGATGGCTCAGCGGCCCCTTGATTCCCTGAGCCTGAGGAACAAAATGCTCTAGAACGGCATACAGAACATAACCGATTGACCTGTGTCAAGGGGGCAATTCACATTCTTGACAAATTGAAGACTCTAAATCTGAAAGTTGAACAGTCTCAGCATCAGAATCCTCCATAACTGGATAGAGAATATAATAATATGGACTATAAGAAAACAAAATCAAACCACAATGGCTGGGGCACTCACCACCTCCTACGAACCAGACACTGGCAGACTAGAATTTTTCCGTCGCCACACGGTCAGGAATGCGGAAATGGAAGACCAGATCGTAAACACGCCCAGTCACAAGGTGAACCGAATAGTCCAAAAAAGCACGCCCAACCAAAAGGTTGCATCACTTCCAAAGGCCTTTATGTTCCAAGCCATTCCATGCCCAGTTAACACTACACATAAGCAGATTGAATCACATAACAAACATGATTAAAAAAAAACTCTGTTCAATAATCCCCCTCGGGAGATAGTAAACCTCGATTCCAAGATACCAAAGGAGTCTTACCCTATATTCTTTATGAGTCCCGCAAGATGGCCCTTACAGGAAACAAATAAGTTAAAGTACATTCTGATGAAGTAAAATTAAATGATCTTACCGGAATCTACACAGTGGAACAGGAACACAGCCCTTCCAGTGTAACAGATAGTAGCAGCGCCTCCACCATGGACTTGAGAGAAGAAAGCAGGCAACGAAGCGAAGTTTGACAACGCTGATTGCTTGTTAAGCTGTTAACATGAGTCGGGATGCTTTTGCAGAAAGACTCTCCCTGCATCGCCGGACTCTTACTTTCATCCAAGCCCTCACTGAAAGACTGATAGGATTACTTAAAACTCCTGTCCCATGCCGAAGAGTACTACCCTCCATAAGAGACAAACTTCTGACACTTCTCTGCCAACCTCCTGGGACAAAAGGCAAAGAATGACTGGGGGATGAGGGAAGTGGGAGGAGTATTTAAGCCTTTGGCTGGGGTGTCTGTGCCACCTCCTGGTGGCCAGGTTCTTATTTCCCAAAAGTAATGAATGCAGCTGTGGACTCTTTCCATTTATGAAGAAAATCAGGTTTATTTAAAGCAAAAGAGGGATATTTTTTCATATGGAGCCCCCTTGGGACTCTATTTTCTGAAATATATAATTCTAGGAACTCAATGTCCCACCACAGATTTGTTTCTTTAAATCTTAACTGTTCTAAATTTGAAAAAACATTAGTGATGTCATCCTCCTTTATAGAATCACAAATTTGAAAGTCCCCTTGAAGGGCTGTTTCCATTATGCGCTTTCTTTTGGATTCATATATTACCCCTGTGCGTATGATACTAGTGGCCATAAAGGAAAAAGCTCTAGTGTATAGTAAGTATACATTCAATAGTGTATAAGTAATATCAAGCTAGTTCAATAGTAAATGCACTGGAAATAATTAACTATGAAGCAAAAAAGGAACAAACATGCCATTTACAATAATGATAACTGATAATAGTAAGAGACTACTTAGCCTCCAGAGTGAAGTGATAATAATGTTGTTTGATTAGTACTCAACAAAATAACAAGAGTCCCATGTAATGAGAAAGTCCGTCTAGTTGGAAGTCCTTTAAGTGAAAAATCTGGAAATCCAGAACATAGGATTATTATAAAATGTCTCTGGATATTGTCGGCTTAGTCCCAAAGTATAGCTGGTAAGTATGGTACTTATCACCAGGAAGAGGTGCAGAGAGTTCAAATTGACTACCACCCTATTGCTGTATCCGTCCTGAACGGCGAAGCGTGTCGTACTGGACAACTTCTGCCGATGAAACCTGTTGGGCGAGGAAGCCCTCAAGTCTCATCCGCAGGTAATGTCCTCTGTTCGAATCCTCTGCCACCGTAGGCGTCGCTTCTTCCTTGTGGAATCCCAAAACACTGACTTCAGTGCGTTACGTGCGTGCCTATGGCATAGGACGTGAGAGTGGATGTATGTCTTCAGTAACCTGCACCAATCAGAGGTGAATAAGTAAATAGAACTGGCGACTGCAGAATGCTCAAAGCGGTTTTTCCTTTCTCTAAGACAAGATAAAAGTCCAGAGCAAAAATAAGCAATTCTAAGGCCAAAATCTTGATGCCAATTACAATTTATTCAGCAATGCCAAATACAGAAAGGAGTCATTCAAATAAATGCCTGACACGTTTCGCGCATGCGCTTCATCAGAGGTGATTCTAGCAATATGGGAGCTTAAGTAGGTTAAGGACGCCAATTGTTACTTAAGCTCCCATATTGCTAGGATCACTAGCCTCTGATGATGCACATGTGAGCATTTATTTGAATGACCCCTTTCTGTATTTGGCATTGCTGAATAAATTGTAATTAGCATCAAGCTTTTGGCCTCAGAATTGCTTATTTTTGCTCTGGACTTTTACCTTGTCTTAGGCGGAAGGAAATACCGTTTTGAGCATTCTGCAGTCGCCAGTTCTATTTACTTATTCATCTCTGATTGGTGCAGATCGCTGAAAAGATACATCCACCCTCACGTCCTATGCCATAGGCACGCACGGAATGCACTGACGTCAGTGTTTTGGGATTCCATGAGGAAGAAGCGACGCCCACGGTGGTGGAGGATTTGAACAGCGGACATTACCTACGGATGAGACTTGAGGGCTTCCTCGCCTGACAGGTTTCATCGGCAGAAGAAGTTGTCCAATTCGACACGCTTCCCAGTTACGGACGAATACAGCAGCAGGTGGGGATCTTGCAGCGCATTTGGTAGTCTATGTGAACTCTCTGCACCTCTTCTTGGTGATAAGATAAGTACCATACTTACCAGCTATACTTTGGGACTAAGTCCACAATATCCAGAGACATTTATAATTATCCTATGTGCTGGATTTACAGATTTTTCACTTAAAGGACTTCCAACTAGAAGGACTTTCTTATTACATGGGATTCTTGTTATTTTTTTTAGTACTTCTCAAACATTATTATCACTTCACTCTGGAGGCTAAGTAGTCTCTTACTATCATCATCATTGTAAATGGCATGTTTGTTCCTTTTTTTTGCTTAACGTTTGTTACACACATATGACTCTTGGTATCACTCATTCTCACTAGGGTCGCTTATGTTATTATATGATTTATTTTACTCATATATAGATATGCCAAATGTATACATTTATATATCATTCAATGTTATGTATGAGTTTATATCTTTGAAATTTAATTGTATTGTATTTTACCTGTATATCGTTAATAAAAACAAAGAAAAAAAGAAAAAACAGAATTTATGCTTACCTGATAAATTACTTTCTCTTGCGGTGTATCCAGTCCACGGATTCATCCTTTACTTGTGGGATATTCTCATTCCCTACAGGAAGTAGCAAAGAGAGCACACAGCAAAGCTGTCCATATAGCTCCCCCTCTAGCTCCACCTCCCAGTCATTCGAACAAAGGTTAGGAAGAAAAAGGAGAAACCATAGGGTGCAGTGGTGACTGTAGTTTAAACAAAAATTTTTTTTACCTGACTTAAATACCAGGGCGGGCCGTGGACTGGATACACCGCAAGAGAAAGTAATTTATCAGGTAAGCATACATTCTGTTTTCTCTTGCAAGGTGTATCCAGTCCACGGATTCATCATTTACTTGTGGGATACCAATACCAAAGCTTTAGGACACGGATGAAGGGAGGGAACAAGACAGGTACCTTAAACGGAAGGCACCACAGCTTGCAAAACCTTTCTCCCAAAAATAGCCTCCGAAGAAGCAAAAGTATTGAATTTGTAAAATTTGGCAAAAGTATGCAGTGAAGACCAAGTCGCTGCCTTACAAATCTGTTCAACAGAAGCCTCATTTTTGAAAGCCCATGTGGAAGCCACTGCTCTAGTAGAATGAGCAGTAATTCTTTCAGGAGGCTGCTGGCCAGCAGTCTCATAGGCCAAACGGATGATGCTTTTCAGCCAAAAGGAAAGAGAGGTAGCAGTCGCTTTCTGACCTCTCCTCTTACCAGAATAGATAACAAACAAGGAAGATGTTTGTCTGAAATCCTTAGTTGCTTGTAAATAGAACTTTAAAGCACAAACTACATCAAGATTGTGTAATAGACATTCCTTCTTCGAAGATGGATTAGGACACAGAGAAGGAACAACTATTTCCTGGTTAATATTCTTGTTAGAAACAACTTTAGAAAGAAAACCAGGCTTGGTACACAAAACTACCTTATCTGCGTGGAACACCAGGTAAGGTGAATCACACTGTAAGGCAGATAATTCTGAAACTCTTCAAGCAGAAGAGATAGCTATCAAAAACAAAACTTTCCAAGATAACAACTTAATGTCTATGGAATGTAAAGGTTCAAACGGAACCCCTTGAAGAACTGAAAATACTAGATTTAGACTCCATGGCAGAGCCACAGGTTTATAGACAGGCTTGATTCTGACTAAAGCCTGAGCAAACGCTTGAACGTCTGGTACCTCTACCAGACGCTTGTGTAACAGGATAGACAAAGCAGATATTTGTCCTTTTAAGGAACTAGCTGACAATCCTTTCTCCAGTCCTTCTTGGAGAAAGGACAATATCCTGGGAATCCTAATCTTACTCCATGAGTAACCCTTGGATTCACACCAACAAAGATATTTCCGTCATATCTTATGGTAGATTTTCCTGGTGACAGGCTTTCTAGCCTGAATCAGAGTATCTATAACTGACTCAGAGAACCCAAGCTTTGATAGAATTAAGCGTTCAATCTCCAAGCAGTCAGACGTAGAGAAACTAAATTTGGATGCTTGAACGGACCCTGTATTAGAAGATCCTGCCTCATTGGCAGTGACCATGGTGGGACAGATGACATGTCCACTAGGTCTGCATACCAAGTCCTGCGTGGCCACGCAGACGCTATCAGAATCACGAAGCCTTCTCCTGCTTGATTCTGGCAACCAGACGCGGGAGGAGAGAAAACGGTGGAAAAACATAAGCCAGATTGAAGGACCAAGGCGCTGCTAGAGCATCTATCAATACCGCCTTGGGATCCCGGGACCAGGACCCATAGAGAGGAAGTTTGGTGTTCTGACGGGACGCCATCAGATCCAACTCTGGGGTGCCCCATAGCTTAGTCAGCTGGGCAAATACCTCCGGGTGGAGTTCCCACTCCCCCGGGTGAAAAGTCTGACGACTTTGAAAATCCGCCTCCCAGTTGTCTACTCCTGGGATGTGAATTGCTGAGAGATGGCAGGAGTGATCCTCCACCCACCTGATTATTTTGGTTACTTCCGTCATCGCTAGGGAACTCTTTGTTCCCCCCTGATGATTGACATAAGCTACAGTCGTGATGTTGTCCGACTGAAATCTGATGAATTTGGCTGCCGCTAGTTAAGGCCATGCCTGAAGAGCGTTGAATATCGCCCTCAGTGCCAGAATATTTATCGGGAGAAGAGATTCTTCCCGAGACCATAAGCCCTGAGCTTTCAGGGAGTCCCAGACCGCACCCCAGCCTAATAGACTGGCGTCGGTCGTTACGATGATCCACTCTGGCCTGCGGAAACATATTCCCTGAGACAGGTGATCCTGAGACAACCACCAGAGAAGAGAATCTCTGGTCTCCTGGTCCAAATGAATGAGGAGACAAATCTGCATAATCCCCATTCCACTGTTTGAGTATGCATAGATGCAGTGGTCTGAGGTGTATCCGAGCAAAAGGGACTATGTCCATTGCCGCAACCATTAGTCCGATTGTCTCCATGCACTGAGCCACAGATGGCCGAGGAATGGAATAAAGAGCTCGGCAAGTAGTTAAGAGTTTTAGCTTTCTGACCTCCGTCAGAATTATTTTCATTTCTACCGAGTCTATCAGGGTTCCTAGGAATGGAACTCTTGTGAGGGGGGAGAGAGAACTCTTTTTGATGTTCACCTTCCACCCGTGAGACCTCAGAAAGGCCAATACAATCTCCGTGTGAGACTTGGTTCTTTGGAAAGTTGACGCCTGAATTAAGATGTCGTCTAGGTAAGGCGCCACTGCTATGCCCCGCGGTCTTAGAACCGCCAGGAGGGACCCTAGCACCTTTGTGAAAATTCTGGGAGCAGTGGCCAACCCGAAAGGAAGAACCACAAACTGAAAATGCTTGTCCAGAAAGGCGAACCTGAGAAACTGGTGATGATCTTTGTGGATAGGAATGCGCAGATACGCATCCTTTAGATCCATGGTAGTCATATATTGACCCTCCTGGATCATTGGTAAGATTGTCCGAATGGTCTCCATCTTGAATGATGGGACTGAGGAATTTGTTTAGAATTTTGAGATCCAGGATTGGTCTGAAAGTTCCTTCTTTTTTGGGAACCACAAACAGGTTTGAGTAAAACCCCAGTCCTTGTTCTGCAATTGGAACTGGGTGGATCACTCCCATTGTATGTAGATCTTCTACACAGCGTAAAAACGCCTCTTTCTTTGTCTGATCTGTAGACAGACGAGAAATGTGGAACCTTCCCCTTGGAGGAGAGTCCTTGAATTCTAGAAAGTATCCCTGGGCTACAATCTCTAATGCCCAAGGATCGTGTACATCTCTTGCCCAGGCCTGAGCGAAGAGAGAGAGTCTGCCACCTACTAGATCCGGTCCCGGATCGGGGGCTACCCCTTCATGCTGTCTTGGTGGCAGCTGCAGGCTTTTTGGCCTGTTTACCCTTATTCCAGCCCTGGTAAGGTTCCCAGTTTGCCTTGGGCTGTGAAGCGTTACCCTCTTGCTTTGCAGCCGGAGAGGATGAAGCGGGGCCGTTCCTGAAATTGCAAAAGGAACGAAAATTAGCCTTGTTCATTGTTTTAAAGGCTTTGTCCTGAGGGAGAGCATGGCCTTTTCCCCCAGTGATATCTGAAATAATCTCTTTCAATTCAGGCCCGAATAGGGTCTTCCCTTTGAAAGGAATCTTCAAAAGCTTGGATTTAGACGACACATCGGCCGACCAGGACTTTTAACCATAGCGCTCTGCGCGCCAAAATGGCGAAACCTGAATTTTTCACCGCTAACAGCTATTTGGAAAGCGGCGTCAGTGATAAAAGAATTAGCTAGCTTTAGAGCCTTAATTCTATCCATAATTTCCTCATATGAGGTCTCCGTCTGGAGAGAGTCTTCCAGCGCCTCAAACCAGAAAGCAGCTGCAGTAGTTACAGGAATAATGCAGGCAATAGGTTGGAGAAGAAAACCTTGTTGAACAAAAATTTTCTTAAGTAAAACCTCAAATTTGTTATCCATAGGGTCTTTAAAAGCACAACTGTCTTCAATTGGTATGGTTGTGCGTTTAGCTAGTGTAGAAACAGCTCCCTCCACCTTAGGGACCGTCTGCAACGAGTCCCGCATGGGGTCAGATATGGGGAACATTTTCTTAAAAACAGGAGGGGGGACAAAAAGGGACACCTGTCCTATCCCACTCCCTAGTAACGATATCCGCAATCCTCTTAGGGACCGGAAACGCATCCGTGTAAACAGGGACCTCTAGGTACTTGTCCATTTTACACAATTTCTCTGGGATCACCAAAGGCTCACAGTCATCCAGAGTAGCTAATACCTCCCTAAGTAAAACATGGAGGTGTTCTAGTTTAAATTTAAAAGCCAATGTATCTGAATCTGTCTGGGGGGGAACCCTTCCTGAAACAGAGACTTCTCCCTCAGACATCAAATCCCTCGCTCCCACTTCAGAGCGTTGTGAGGGTATATCGGATACGGCTACCAAAGCGTCAGAATGCTCATAATCTGTTCTTAAAACGGAGCTATCACGCTTTGCAGGTAACACGGGCAGTTTAGATAAGAAGGCTGTAAGAGAATTATCCATGACTGTCGCTAAGTCTTGTAATGTAAAAGGGTTAGACGTACTAGAGGTACTAGGCGTCGCTTGCGCGGGCGTAACTGGTTGTGACACTTGGGGAGAGGCAGACGGGCTACCCTCGTTACCTTCAGGCTGAGAATTATCTTGGGCCACATTCATAAGTGCAACAATATGATCTTTAAAGTGTATAGACATATCAGTACAAGTAGGGACACATTCTGAGAGGGGGTTCCACCATGGCTTCTAAACACATTGAACAAGGATTTTCCTTAGTGTCAGACATGTTTAACAGACTAGTAGAGTACACAAACAGGCTTGGAATCACTTTAATCAAATAAAAAACACAATTTGAAAAAAACGTTACTGTGCCTTTAAGAGATAAAAAGAGCACACAATTTTACAAAACGGTGAAAAATGCAGCAATCTTTCTGAAATGTTCACAGTATGTAGCTAAAGCCTTAATAAGATTGCACCCCAAGTTTCAAAACGATTAACCCCTTAATGCCCAAACCGGAGCAGCCTAAAGCCAACACCTGGTTAAATCACTACAGCACCTTGCCACAGCCTTGCTGTGGCCCTACCTTCCCTTAGGGATCAGATTCAGGGGTATATAGCTTCTTTTAGGCCCTCAAACATCAGCAGGACCCTCCATGTGAAACAGCATGAACTTATCTGCAATTCTAAGTGCGCATCTGAGGCAATTAGGCCCCTCCCACTCTACTCCGGAGCTGTGAGGCCTAATAAATCACTCCTAAGTGACTAAAAAACAGCCATGTGGTAATAACCCCAGAAAAAACCCAAAAGGGCTTTCAAAGTGTCTTGCAAAACGATTTTTCCTTAGCCAAACAATCGATTGCCCTGAATAAGTGTCAACCAGTATATTAGCCCTATTATGTAAGCATTCAATTCCTTACTAAGTCTGTAAAGATAGATTACCCTCCCTTCATGGGGATATTGTCAGTCTCTTCTAGCATTATCTCAGTCTTGTCTAGAAATAAATGACTGAAAATACCTTATTGCAGATCACCCTGCAAACTGTTCCCCCCAACTGAAGTTTTCTGGTACTCCTCAGTCCTGTGTGGGAACAGCAGTGGATTTTAGTTACAACGTGCTAAAATCATTTTCCTCAGCAGAAATCTTCATCACTTTTCTGCTAGAGAGTAAATAGTACAAACCGGTACCATTTAAAATAACAAACTTTTGATTGAAGATAATAAAACTACAATTCTAACACCACATTCACTTTACACTCCCGAGAGAGACCCTAGTGCTTAGAGCCAGCAAAGAGAATGACTGGGGGGTTGAGCTAGAGGGGGAGCTATATGGACAGCTTTGCTGTGTGCTCTCTTTGCTACTTCCTGTAGGGAATGAGAATATCCCACAAGTAAAGGATGAATCCGTGGACTGGATACACCTTGCAAGAGAAAGACAAAAAAGTACAAAAGAATCCTTAATATAAACCTAATGGCAGTAAACACTACGGAAAACTATAAAAGAAACTGTCACGCTCGGCCGCCGGGAAGCTCCGGCGGTCCTCCTTGCGTGCTTGATCGACAGGTTGTCTGCTCGGCTGAGCCGTCCCCTCCTGCTGACGTCAGGACTTGGCTTCGGTGCCCGTTTGTTTGTTCCTCTTCGTGGCTCCTGTGAGTACTCTGTTTTGCTCCTTAACCCTCAAACTGCCTGCTAACCTGTTGCCAAACTCTGCAAGTACTGACTACGCTGTGTTAACCCTCAAACTGCCTGATAACCTGTTGCCAAACTCTGCAAGTACTGACTACGCTGTGTTAACCCTCAAACTGCCTGATAACCTGTTGCAAAACTCTGCATTACTGACTTTGCTGTGTTTAACCCTCAGACTGCCTGATAACAAGTTGCCAAACTCTGCATTATTGACCACGCTGGTGATTAAAGGGACATTAAACACTAAATACATGCTAGATAGAATGATACATTCAAAGAAAAGATTAGTCCATGAGTAACATGTAGATGTATTTTTTAAAGTTTCATTAGTTGTTTAAAAAGTGACAAAATAACTGTAAAGTTTTAGTGTCTATAAAACACTGGGAGCTGCCATGTTGTAACTTGTGTTACCTTCTCTGCTGTGGCCAATTAGAGACAGTTATAAATAGGTCACTAGAGTGTGCAGCCAATGGTTGTGCTGGATTTAACAGTGTTCTGCACTTCCATTTCTAACAGGAACTGAAAAGCTCACAATTTCAGAATGGAATTACAGGCAAAGAGGACAAAATAAATAATGAAAGTATATTACAGAGCTCTTTTATATATACAATTTATCATTTTATCTTACCATCTCAAAGTGTTTAATGTCCCTTTAACCCTCAAACTGTCTGGTTACCTGTTGCTAGACTTTGCATTACTGACTTCGCTGTGCTTAACTCTCTAATTGCGGATTTCAAGTTACCAACTCCTGCATTATTAACTGCTTATTGTTTAACCCTCCTTCTGTCTGAGAATAAGTTGTCTTTCCCTGCAACCCTGGTACTGTGGAGGACTATTCCTGAACTGCCTGTATACAGTTCCCTATTCAGAAGCCTATCCATCAGATATCTAGAATTCCATTACTCTTCCCAGAGGACTCAGACCAACACTGCTCCATATCGTGAGTACCTTGTTTTATAGAATTTGTCGTGGGGTCACGTCCTGGATTAAACTCAGAGAAACAAAGAAAAGAAATCAGGCCAAAGCATGGGTAGAAGAGTGTGTATCAGCGAAGAAGCAGTTCTTTAGGAACCAGAAGCAAAAATCAAGCACAGGAAAAAGTTTAACCCTGCGCTGCCAGATATGCCAATGCCAATAACGCTCAGGCAAAAGGAGAGAGGAAGCGGCGCAAGTTATGGGCTATGAGAAAATGCTGGCCCCTTAAGATAAAAAGACATGCTAAATATTTGTTTTAACACATGCTGGGGGATAGAAGCAATAAAGTTGGAGCCAAAATACACTTTAAACTAAAAAAAATACTGCCCTTACATAATTTCAGGTTCTAAAGATTCCTGTCTGAACCCCCTGAATGTAAAGTCCCATAGAGTAAAGCAGTGGTGGTGTAACTGTCTAAACCATGTCCCCTAGCTATTACCTGCTAATAGCCTGTGGGCTATGATGAGTGCTAATAAAGTTATAGCACTTACCCGTAAGGCACCCATGCTACTGTGCTTACCTCTGTAGCCCAGTTTTGCAGTAGAAAGCCCATCCAGTGTTGTGTACATAACAGCTAAGGCTTACTGTAAAGAGTATCTCAACGACCCGACAAGAGGCAGCTAGGGGACCGGCCCTGCGACAACTACGGTAGCTTGTGACTAACTCCAACACCGGGAGTAATTGTGTCAATATCCTATACTTCATTATCCTCTCTGTCTTTCCCTGGCAAAGACCTCAAATTGGTCTGAGGACCCCTCTCTATGAATAAAAATAAGAACCTCCTCAATTCTTCACCCGCCTCCTGGGATGCAAAAATTAAACTGAATTATCAGTGAGGTGGGAGGGATAAAATACTCTTGGAGTTTTGGGAAATCTTTGCCGCCTCCTAGTGAAAGGGATTTGAATCCCAAAAGTAATAAACTTGTGGACTCTTACCGCCTTACAAGAGAAAACGTTTTTCCATAAGAACATTTACTACGCTAGGAAAGAAAGTCATATCACTTACTTCGGTTGTTCAATTTCCGATTTAATTTCATCTGCAAAAAAAATAGAAAAAATAAAGATAAATCAGTGAAACATATTAAGCACCATAAAACAGTAGCTGCAACTACAATTCATACATTTTACAGTAGATAGAAATAATTAAATATAAGTATAATAAATGTACTGCTTACAAATTATGACCACAGAAGAAAGTAGATATTAAAACAAGCGCTTTAAATAGCTAGTATTTTGTAATAATAATAATAATAATAAAAATAATAATACCAATAATTAGAATTATGCACATAACATCCATCCATATATGTCTTTTCTTTCTCTCTTTTCGGAGCTGGATTCATTCACACGTACAAGCAAGTATGCACCAACAAATAAAATTTGATAACACAAAACATAGGGAAGGGAGTATCAACAGCCATAAGCAATAATCCAATATCAGTTAATGACACTTAGAGGATGATTAGCCAATGTACAATTGATATTTTTGCAAGGAAAAAAGTTTACAAAGTTGGCATCAAGAATTCCTCTGTTTTTTGTAACTACGCAAAAAGAACCATGAATAGCCTCCTTATTTCAGGACAAACGGCCATAGTCTATAAGATGTCCATATTTTGTTTTAGTGATATCTATGTAATGAAATCATAGATGAGTTTTATTCCCCCCCCCCCCCCCCCATAACTATAAAAAAAAATTGCGGCACCGTTTTATGATAAGGACTTTTATTACACAAAATGGGACTATTATTTAAAATGGGACTAGACTTACAAAACAAATGAGGAAAGGGATTTGGGAGCAGTAATAGATAACAAGTTAAAGATGAGTGCACAATGCAGGGCAGCGGCTTAATACTAGCGTGTTTTAAAAGAAGCATTGATGCAAGTGAAAAAACCATAATTCTGCCACTATATAAATCCCTGGTAAGACCTCACCTTGAGTATGAGTGCAGTTCTGGGGAGCAATCTCAAAAAACGACATTGCAGATTTAGAAAAAGTTCATAGAAGGGCCACAAAACTAAAGGGAATGGAAAATTTAAAGGGACAGTCTAGTCAAAAATAATCTTTCATAATTCTGATGGGGAATGTAATTTGAAACAACTTTCCAATTTACTTTTATCATCAATTTTGCTTTGTTCTCTTGGTATTCTTAGTTGAAAGCTAAGCCTAGGTAGGCTCATATGCCAATTTCTTAGCCCTTGAAGGCCGCCTCTTATCCAAATGCATTTTGACAGTTTTTCACAACTAGAGGGCGTTCATTCATGTGTGCCATATAGATAACATTGTGCTCATGCCCATGGAGTTACCTAGGAGTCAGCACTAATTGCAGGGGTCAAGTCGAGCGGGAATGCATTGGAACGGAGTTCCTGCACTATTTTTGCAGGTGGTACCAAGTTCCCCCTACAGAGAACAGAAAAGCTCAAGTAAACACTGATGCTGCTGTTGGGAGGAACTGAAGCTCAGTCTGGCTAGAGGGATAGTGAGATCCTGTAGCAATTAACACTTCCTACAATACACTAAATGCAAGCCTCCCAGCGGTCCTGCTGTGTGATCACTCAGCACTGCGTGGAACACATGGTGCTTACATTTCTGTGTGGCTTACTCTGGGGTTATTTAGCTCCCCTTAGCAGAAATAGGACTATTGCACCTTAACTGGGTGAGACTCTGCGACAGGCCCAAAGGCAACCATTCAACCCTTCATTGGTTTTAATTTGCTTTCATTAACCAAAGTGTATATATTATATACATATAAATACAGAGTGTGTGTGTGTGTGTGTGTGTGTGTGTGTGTGTGTGGTGTGTGTGTGTGTGTGTGTGGTGTGTGTATGTATAAAACAATATTGTTTAGGAGGTAGAAGTCTTGGTGTGTTCCCACACTATTTTTTTGAAGGACTTGACCCCTGACTGATTGGCTAAAATACAAGTCTGTTAAAAGAACTGAAATAAGGGGGCAGTCTGCAGAGGCTTCAAAACAAAAGGTAATCACAGAGGTAAAAAGTATAATAATATAACAGTGTTGGTTATGCAAAACTGGGGAATGGGTAATAAAGGGATTATCTATCTTTTAATCCCTTAAGGACCACACCATTTTCTGTCCGTTTGGGACCAGGGCTATTTTTACATTTCTGTGGTGTTTGTGTTTAGCTGTAATTTTCCTCTTACTCAATTACTGTACCCACACATATTATATATCGTTTTTCTCGCTAATAAATGGACTTTTTAAAGATACCATTATTTTCATCATATCTTATAAATTAATATAAAAAAAATTATTAAATATTATTTTAAAAAAAATGGAAAAAAACACACACTTTTTCCAACTTTGACCCCCAAAATCTGTTACAAATCTACAACCACCAAAAAACACCCATGCTAAATAGTTTCTAAATTTTGTCCTGAGTTTAGAAATACCCAATATTTACATGTTCTTTGCTTTTTTTGCAAGTTATAGGGCAATAAATACAAGTAGCACTTTGCTATTTCCAAACAACTTTTTTCAAAATTAGCTCTAGTTACATTGGGACACTGACATCTGTCAGGAATCCCTGAATATCCCTTTACCTGTATATATTTTTTTTTTTAGAAGACATCCCAAAGTATTGCTCTAGGCCCATTTTGGTATATTTCATGCCACCATTTCACCACCAAATGCAATCAAATAAAAAAAAATTGTTCACTTTTTCACAATTTTTTTCACAAACTTTAGGTTTCTCACTGAAATTTTTTACAAACAGCTTGTGCAATTATGGCACGAATGGTTGTAAAAGCTTCTCTGGGATCCCCTTTGTTCAGAAATAGCAGACATATATGGCTTTGGGGTTGCTTTTTGGTAATTAGAAGGCCGCTAAATGACACTGCGCACCGTATGTGTATTATGCCCCGCAGTGAAGGGGTGAATTAGGGAGCATGTAGGGAACTTGTAGGGTTAATTTTAGCTTTAGTGTAGTAGACAACCCAAAGTATTGATCTAGGCCCATTAAGGTATATTTCATGCCACCATTTCACCGCCAAATGCGATCAAATAAAAAAAATTGTTCACTTTTTCACAAACATTTTTTTAAAAATTAGGTTTCTCACTGAAATTATTTACAAACAGCTTGTGCAATTATGGCACAAATGGTTGTTAATGCTTCTCTGGGATCCCCTTTGTTCAGAAATAGCAGACATATATGGCTTTGGCGTGGCTTTTTGGTAATTAGAAGGCCTCTAAATGCCGCTGCGCACCACACGTGTATTATGCCCAGAAGTGAAGGGGTTAATTAGGTAGCTTGTAGGGAGCTTGCAGGGTTAATTTTAGCTTTAGTTTAGAGATCAGCCTCCCATCTGACAAATCACACCCCCTGATCCCTCCCAAACAGCTCTCTCCCCTCCCCCACCCCTCAATTGTCCCCGCCATCTTAAGTGCCAGTGGGGGGGGGGTGTTTTTTTGTTGTTGTTTTTTTAAACATAATTCTGCTGTGTAGGATCCCCTATTAGCCCCCAACCTCCCAGATCCACCCCCCCCAAACAGCTCTCTAACCCGCCCCCTCTACCTTACTGTGCGCCATCTTGGGTACTGGCAGCTGTCTGCCAGTACCCAGTTTGCCATAAAATATGGTATTTAAAAATAAATAAAACGTTTATTATAAAATTATTCAATATTTTCTGTGGTGTAGCAGCCACCCCTCAATATCCAATCCCCTCCCATATCCCTGTAACATTATCAATTTTTTTTATTGTGCCATAGTGTAGAGTTCTTACCCACTCCAGTACGCGATCCTGCCCCCCTCTGACGCACTTCCTTCACCAATGGCCGCCCACCCACCAACGATCACGGCCATCGATGGCCAATGCAGAGAGGGCCACAGAGTGGCTCTCTCTGCATCGGACTGCTAACAAATGTTATTGCAGGATGCCTCAATATCGAGGCATCACTGCAATAACATGAAAGCGGAAAGCTTGGAAAGACGAACAACGTACAGGGTACGTCCTTAGTCGTTAAGGACCATTTTTTGTAGGACGTACCCTGTACGTTGTTGATCGTTAAGGGGTTAAAACAAACAATTTCAAGTAGACTGTGCCTTTTAGCTATGATGAGAGGTTAGTCAAACTGGATCTGTTTTCTCTATAAAAAAAAGGCGCGGAGACATGATTATGTTATATAAATATATTTAAGGCACATATACAGAGATGACAGAAGCTCTGTTTATTTAAAGAAAATAGCTTGTGACAAGAGGTCACAATTTAAGGCTGGAGGAAAGGAGATTTAAACTCCAGCAACGTAAATGTTTTTTCACTGTAAGAGAATTCACATTGTCATCAGCAAGCGCTATCCAGTGTGCTGAATCCAAAAATGGCCAGGCTCCTTAGATAAGATTCCTGCTTTTTCAAATACAGATAGCAAGAGAACCAAGAAAATTTGTCAATAGGAGTAAATTAGAAAGTTGCTTAAAATGACATGCTCTATCTGAATCATGAAAGAAAAAAAAACATAATTTATGCTTACCTGATAAATTCCTTTCTCCTGTAGTGTAGTCAGTCCACGGGTCATCATTACTTATGGGATATTAACTCCTCCCCAACAGGAAGTGCAAGAGGATCACCCAAGCAGAGCTGCTATATAGCTCCTCCCCTCTACGTCACACCCAGTCATTCGACCGAGAACCAAACGAGAAAGGAGAAACTATAGGGTGCAGTGGTGACTGGAGTATAATTTAAAAATTTAGACCTGCCTTAAAAAACAGGGCGGGCTGTGGACTGACTACACTACAGGAGAAAGGAATGTATCAGGTAAGCATAAATTATGTTTTCTCCTGTTAAGTGTAGTCAGTCCACGGGTCATCATTACTTATGGGATACCAATACCAAAGCTAAAGTACACGGATGAAGGGAGGGACAGGCAGGATCTCTATACGGAAGGAACCACTGCCTGTAGAACCTTTCTCCCAAAAACAGCCTCAGAAGAAGCAAAAAAGTGTCAAATTTGTAAAATTTGGAAAAAGTATGAAGAGAAGACCAAGTTGCAGCCTTGCAAATCTGTTCAACAGAGGCCTCGTTCTTAAAGGCCCAAGTGGAAGCCACAGCTCTAGTAGAATGAGCTGTAATCCTTTCAGGAGGTTGCTGTCCAGCAGTCTCATAGGCTAAGCGTATTATGCTACGAAGCCAAAAGGATAGAGAGGTAGCAGATGCTTTTTGACCTCTCCTCTGTCCAGAATAAACGACAAACAGGGAAGAAGTTTGGCGAAAATCTTTAGTTGCCTGTAAATAAAATTTCAGGGCACGGACTACATCTAGATTGTGCAGAAGTCGTTCCTTCTTTGAAGAAGGGTTAGGACACAATGATGGAACAACAATCTCTTGATTGATATTCTTGTTAGTGACTACCTTAGGTAAGAACCCAGGTTTAGTACGCAGAACTACCTTATCTGAATGAAAAATCAGATACGGAGAATCACAATGTAAGGCTGATAACTCAGAGACTCTACGAGCCGAGGAAATAGCCATTAAAAACAGAACTTTCCAAGATAACAGCTTGATATCAATGGAATGAAGGGGTTCAAACGGAACACCCTGTAAAACGTTAAGAACTAAGTTTAAGCTCCACGGTGGAGCTACAGTCTTAAACACAGGCTTAATTCTAGCCAAAGCCTGACAAAAAGCCTGAACGTCTGTAACTTCTGACAGACGTTTGTGAAGAAGGATGGACAGAGCTGAGATCTGTCCCTTTAAAGAACTTGCAGATAAACCCTTTTCTAAACCTTCTTGTAGAAAAGACAATATCCTAGGAATCCTAACCTTACTCCATGAGTAACCCTTGGATTCGCAAGTATTTACGCCATATCTTATGGTAAATCTTCCTGGTAACAGGTTTCCCAGCCTGTATTAAGGTATCAATTACTGGCTCCGAAAATCCACGCTTTGATAAAATTAAGCGTTCAATTTCCATGCAGTCAGCTTCAGAGAAATTAGATTTTGATGTTTGAAAGGACCCTGAATTAGAAGGTCCTGTCTCAGAGGCAGAGACCAAGGTGGACAGGATGACATGTCCACTAGATCTGCATACCAGGTCCTGCGTGGCCACGCAGGCGCTATTAGAATCACTGATGCTTTCTCCTGTTTGATCCTGGCAATCAAACGAGGAAGCATCGGGAAGGGTGGAAACACATAAGCCATCCTGAAGGTCCAAGGTGCTGTCAAGGCATCTATCAGGACCGCTCCCGGGTCCCTGGACCTGGACCCGTAACGAGGAAGCTTGGCGTTCCGGCGAGACGCCATGAGATCCATATCTGGTTTGCCCCAACGTCAAAATATTTGGGCAAAGACCTCCGGATGAAGTTCCCACTCCCCCGGATGAAAAGTCTGGTGACTTAGGAAATCCACCTCCCAGTTCTCCACTCCTGGGATGTGGATCGCTGACAGGTGGCAAGAGTGAGACTCTGCCCAGCGAATTATCTTTGATACTTCCATCATCGCTAAGGAACTTCTTGTCCCTCCCTGATGTTTGATGTAAGCCACAGTCGTGATGTTGTCCGACTGAAACCTGATGAACCTCAGAGTTGCTAACTGAGGCCAAGCCAGAAGGGCATTGAGAACTGCTCTCAATTCCAGAATGTTTATTGGAAGGAGACTCTCCTCTTGAGTCCATGATCCCTGAGCCTTCAGGGAATTCCAGACAGCGCCCCAACCTAGTAGGCTGGCGTCTGTAGTTACAATTGTCCAGTCTGGCCTGCTGAAGGGCATCCCCCTGGACAGATGTGGCCGAGAAAGCCACCATAGAAGAGAATCTCTGGTCTCTTGATCCAGATTCAGCGTAGGGGACAAATCTGAGTAATCCCCATTCCACTGACTTAGCATGCACAATTGCAGCGGTCTGAGGTGCAGGCGTGCAAAAGGAACTATGTCCATTGCCGCTACCATTAAGCCGATTACCTCCATGCATTGAGCCACTGACGGGTGTTGAATGGAATGAAGGGCACGGCAAGCATTTAGAAGCTTTGTTAACCTGTCCTCTGTCAGGTAAATTTTCATTTCTACAGAATCTATAAGAGTCCCCAAGAAGGGAACTCTTGTGAGTGGTAAGAGAGAACTCTTCTCCTCGTTTACTTTCCACCCATGCGAACTTAGAAATGCCAGTACTAACTCTGTATGAGACTTGGCAGTTTGAAAGCTTGACGCTTGTATCAGAATGTCGTCTAGGTACGGAGCTACCGAAATTCCTTGCGGTCTTAGTACCGCCAGAAGAGAGCCCAGAACTTTTGTAAAGATTCTTGGAGCCGTAGCCAACCCGAAGGGAAGATCTACAAACTGGTAATGCCTGTCTAGGAAGGCAAACCTTAGATACCAGTAATGCTCTCTGTGAATCGGTATGTGAAGGTAAGCATCCTTTAAATCCACTGTGGTCATGTACTGACCTCTTTGGATCATGGGTAAGATTGTCCGAATAGTTTCCATCTTGAATGATGGAACTCTTGGGAATTTGTTTAGGATCTTTAAATCCAATATTGGTCTGAAGGTTCCCTCTTTTTTGGGAACCACAAACAGATTTAAGTAAAACCCTTGTCCGTGTTCCGACCGCGGAACTGGGTGGATCACTCCCATTAGTAAAAGGTCTTGTACACAGCGTAGAAACGCCTCTTTCTTTATCTGGTTTGTTGACAACCTTGAAAGGTGAAATCTCCCTTGTGGAGGAGAAGCTTTGAAGTCCAGAAGATATCCCTGAGATATGATCTCCAACGCCCAGGGATCCTGGACATCTCTTGCCCAAGCCTGGGCGAAGAGAGAGAGTCTGCCCCCCACTAGATCCGTTTCCGGATCGGGGGCCCTCACTTCATGCTGTCTTAGGGGCAGCAGCAGGTTTTCTGGCCTGCTTGCCCTTGTTCCAGGCCTGGTTAGGTTTCCAGCCTTGTCTGTAGCGAGCAACAGCTCCTTCCTGTTTTGGAGCAGAGGAAGTTGAAGCTGCTCCTGCCTTGAAGTTACGAAAGGCACGAAAATTAGACTGTCTAGCCCTGGGTTTGGCTCTGTCTTGAGGCAGGGCATGGCCTTTACCTCCCGTAATATCAGCGATAATTTCTTTCAAACCGGGCCCGAATAAAGTCTGCCCCTTGAAAGGTATATTAAGTAATTTCGATTTAGAAGTTACATCAGCTGACCAGGATTTTAGCCACAGCGCTCTGCGTGCCTGAATGGCGAATCCGGAATTCTTAGCCGTAAGTTTAGTTAAATGTACTACGGCATCAGAAATAAATGAATTAGCTAGCTTAAGGGTTTTAAGCTTGTGTGAAATCTCATCTAATGTCGCTGAGTCAAGGGTCTCTTCCAGAGACTCAAACCAAAATGCTGCCGCAGCCGTGACAGGCGCAATGCATGCAAGGGGTTGTAATATAAAACCTTGTTGAACAAACATTTTCTTAAGGTAACCCTCTAACTTTTTATCCATTGGATCTGAAAAGGCACAGCTATCCTCCACCGGGATAGTGGTACGCTTAGCTAAAGTAGAAACTGCTCCCTCCACCTTAGGGACCGTTTGCCATAAGTCCCGTGTGGTGGCGTCTATTGGAAACATTTTTCTGAATATAGGAGGGGGTGAGAAAGGCACACCGGGTCTATCCCACTCCTTAGTAATAATTTCAGTAAGTCTCTTAGGTATAGGAAAAACGTCAGTACTCGTCGGTACCGCAAAATATTTATCCAACCTACACATTTTCTCTGGGATTACAACTGTGTTACAATCATTCAGAGCCGCTAACACCTCCCCTAGCAATACACGGAGGTTTTCCAGCTTAAACTTAAAATTTGAAATGTCTGAATCCAGTTTATTTGGATCAGATCCGTCACCCGCAGAATGAAGCTCTCCGTCCTCATGCTCTGCAAATTGTGACGCAGTATCAGACATGGCCCTAGCATTATCAGTATACTCTGTTCTCATCCCAGAGTGATCTCGTTTACCTCTAAGTTCTGGCAATTTAGACAAAACTTCAGTCATAACATTAGCCATGTCTTGTAGAGTGATTTGTAATGGCCGCCCTGATGTACTTGGCGTTACAATATCACGCACCTCCTGAGCGGGAGATGCAGGTACTGACACGTGAGGCAAGTTAGTCGGCATAACTTCCCCCTCGTTGTCTGGTGAATGTTGCTTAACATGTACAGATTGACTTTTATTTAAAGTAGCATCAATGCAATTAGTACATACATTTCTATTGGGCTCCACCTTGGCTTTTGAACAATATTGCACAAAGAGATTCCTCTGTGTCAGACATGTTTAAACAAACTAGCAATTAGACTAGCAAGCTTGGAAATACTTTTCAACTAAATTTACAAGCAAGATGTAAAAACGTTACTGTGCCTTTAAGAAGCACACAAAAACTGTCACAGTTGAATAACAATGAACCGGATTAGTTATAGAAACCAAATTTAGCAAAGGATTGCACTCATTAGCAATGGATGATTAACCCTTAATATCAGAAAAAAACGTATAACAATTGAAAATATAAGCGTTTTTATCACAGTCAAGCACAGTCTCACAGGTCTGCTGTGAGTGAATACCTCCCTCAAACTAGTTTTGAAGACCCCTGAGCTCTGTGGAGACGTCCTGGATCATGCAGGGAGAAAAAGACAGACTGTGACTGAATTTCTGATGCGTAGTAAAAGCGCCAAAATAGGCCCCTCCCACTCACACTACAACAGTGAGGGAAGCTCAGTAAACTGTTTTAATTCAAAACAAACGACAGCCATGTGGAAAATAAAGCCCAAACCAATTTTCACCAAGTACCTCAGATAATTAAACGATTTAACATGCCAGTAAACGTTTAAAATCTAATATATGAAATGTCATTAAAAAGCATGCTGCTAGTCGCTCACACTGCAAGTTAGGCTAAAAATTATATGCATACAGTATTTTCCCAGTGAAGTGCCATTCCCCAGAAATACTTAAGTGTAAACATATATACATATCAGCCTGATACCAGTTGCTACTACTGCATTTAAGGCTGTACTTACATTATATCGGTATTAGCAGTATTTTCTCAGTCAATTCCATTCCTTAGAAAATAATATACTGCAACATACCTCTTTGCAGGTGAACCTGCCCGCTGTCCCCTGATCTGAAGTTACCTTACTCCTCAGAATGGCCGAGAACAGCAAACGGATCTTAGTTACGTCCGCTAATATCATATACAAAAACTCAGGTAGATTCTTCTTCAAATTCTGCCTGAGAAGGAAACAACACACTCCGGTGCCGTTTAAAATAACAAACTTTTGATTGAAGATATAAAAAAACAGAATTTATGTTTACCTGATAAATTACTTTCTCCAACGGTGTGTCCGGTCCACGGCGTCATCCTTACTTGTGGGATATTCTCTTCCCCAACAGGAAATGGCAAAGAGCCCAGCAAAGCTGGTCACATGATCCCTCCTAGGCTCCGCCTTCCCCAGTCATTCGACCGACGTAAAGGAGGAATATTTGCATAGGAGAAACCATATGATACCGTGGTGACTGTAGTTAAAGAAAATAAATTATCAGACCTGATTAAAAAACCAGGGCGGGCCGTGGACCGGACACACCGTTGGAGAAAGTAATTTATCAGGTAAACATAAATTCTGTTTTCTCCAACATAGGTGTGTCCGGTCCACGGCGTCATCCTTACTTGTGGGAACCAATACCAAAGCTTTAGGACACGGATGAAGGGAGGGAGCAAATCAGGTCACCTAGATGGAAGGCACCACGGCTTGCAAAACCTTCTCCCAAAAAATAGCCTCAGAAGAAGCAAAAGTATCAAACTTGTAAAATTTAGTAAAAGTGTGCAGTGAAGACCAAGTCGCTGCCTTACATATCTGATCAACAGAAGCCTCGTTCTTGAAGGCCCATGTGGAAGCCACAGCCCTAGTGGAATGAGCTGTGATTCTTTCAGGAGGCTGCCGTCCGGCAGTCTCGTAAGCCAATCTGATGATGCTTTTAATCCAAAAAGAGAGAGAGGTAGAAGTTGCTTTTTGACCTCTCCTTTTACCAGAATAAACAACAAACAAGGAAGATGTTTGTCTAAAATCCTTTGTAGCATCTAAATAGAATTTTAGAGCACGAACTACATCCAAATTGTGTAACAAACGTTCCTTCTTTGAAACTGGATTCGGACACAAAGAAGGCACGACTATCTCCTGGTTAATGTTTTTGTTAGAAACAACTTTCGGAAGAAAACCAGGTTTAGTACGCAGAACCACCTTATCTGCATGGAACACCAGATAAGGAGGAGAACACTGCAGAGCAGATAATTCTGAAACTCTTCTAGCAGAAGAAATTGCAACCAAAAACAAAACTTTCCAAGATAATAACTTAATATCAACGGAATGTAAGGGTTCAAACGGAACCCCCTGAAGAACTGAAAGAACTAAATTGAGACTCCAAGGAGGAGTCAAAGGTTTGTAAACAGGCTTGATTCTAACCAGAGCCTGAACAAAGGCTTGAACATCTGGCACAGCTGCCAGCTTTTTGTGAAGTAACACAGACAAGGCAGAAATCTGTCCTTTCAAAGAACTTGCAGATAATCCTTTCTCCAAACCCTCTTGAAGAAAGGATAGAATCTTAGGAATTTTTATCTTGTCCCAAGGGAATCCTTTAGATTCACACCAACAGATATATTTTTTCCATATTTTGTGGTAGATTTTTCTAGTTACAGGCTTCCTGGCCTGAACAAGAGTATCAATGACAGAATCTGAGAACCCTCGCTTTGATAAGATCAAGCGTTCAATCTCCAAGCAGTCAGTTGGAGTGAGACCAGATTCGGATGTTCGAACGGACCTTGAACAAGAAGGTCTCGTCTCAAAGGTAGCTTCCATGGTGGAGCCGATGACATATTCACCAGGTCTGCATACCAAGTCCTGCGTGGCCACGCAGGAGCTATCAAGATCACCGACGCCCTCTCCTGATTGATCCTGGCTACCAGCCTGGGGATGAGAGGAAACGGCGGGAATGCATAAGCTAGTTTGAAGGTCCAAGGTGCTACTAGTGCATCTACTAGAGTCGCCTTGGGATCCCTGGATCTGGACCCGTAGCAAGGAACCTTGAAGTTCTGACGAGAGGCCATCAGATCCATGTCTGGAATGCCCCACAGTTGAGTGATTTGGGCAAAGATGTCCGGATGGAGTTCCCACTCCCCCGGATGAAATGTCTGACGACTCAGAAAATCCGCTTCCCAGTTTTCCACTCCTGGATGTGGATTGCAGACAAGTGGCAGGAGTGAGTCTCCGCCCATTGAATGATTTTGGTCACTTCTTCCATCGCCAGGGAACTCCTTGTTCCCCCCTGATGGTTGATGTACGCAACAGTCGTCATGTTGTCTGATTGAAACCGTATGAACTTGGTCTTTGCTAGCTGAGGCCAAGCCTTGAGAGCATTGAAAATCGCTCTCAGTTCCAGAATATTTATCGGGAGAGTAGATTCTTCCCGAGACCAAAGACCCTGCGCTTTCAGGGGTCCCCAGACCGCGCCCCAGCCCACTAGACTGGCGTCGGTCGTGACAATGACCCACTCTGGTCTGCGGAAGCTCATCCCCTGTGACAGGTTGTCCAGGGACAGCCACCAACTGAGTGAATCTCTGGTCCTCTGATCTACTTGTATCGTCGGAGACAAGTCTGTATAGTCCCCATTCCACTGACTGAGCATGCACAGTTGTAATGTCCATTGCCGCTACCATCAAACCTATTACTTCCATGCACTGCGCTATGGAAGGAAGAGGAACAGAATGAAGTATTTGACAAGAGTTTAGAAGTTTTGATTTTCTGGTCTCTGTCAGAAAAATCCTCATTTCTAAAGAGTCTATTATTGTTCCCAAGAAGGGAACCCTTGTTGACGGAGATAGAGAACTTTTTTCTACGTTCACTTTCCACCCGTGAGATCTGAGAAAGGCCAGGACAATGTCCGTGTGGGCCTTTGCTTGTGGAAGGGACGACGCTTGAATCAGAATGTCGTCCAAGTAAGGTACTACTGCAATGCCCCTTGGTCTTAGCACCGCTAGAAGGGACCCTAGTACCTTTGTGAAAATTCTTGGAGCAGTGGCTAATCCGAATGGAAGTGCCACAAACTGGTAATGCTTGTCCAGGAATGCGAACCTTAGGAACCGATGATGTTCCTTGTGGATAGGAATATGTAGATACGCATCCTTTAAATCCACCGTGGTCATGAATTGACCTTCCTGGATGGAAGGAAGAATTGTTCGAATGGTTTCCATTTTGAACGATGGAACCTTGAGAAACTTGTTTAGGATCTTGAGATCTAAGATTGGTCTGAATGTTCCCTCTTTTTTGGGAACTACGAACAGATTGGAGTAGAACCCCATCCCTTGTTCTCCTAATGGAACAGGATGAATCACTCCCATTTTTAACAGGTCTTCTACACAATGTAAGAATGCCTGTCTTTTTATGTGGTCTGAAGACAATTGAGACCTGTGGAACCTCCCCCTTGGGGGAAGCCCCTTGAATTCCAGAAGATAACCTTGGGAGACTATTTCTAGCGCCCAAGGATCCAGAACATCTCTTGCCCAAGCCTGAGCGAAGAGAGAGAGTCTGCCCCCCACCAGATCCGGTCCCGGATCGGGGGCCAACATCTCATGCTGTCTTGGTAGCAATGGCAGGTTTCTTGGCCTGCTTTCCTTTGTTCCAGCCTTGCATTGGCCTCCAGGCTGGCTTGGCTTGAGAAGTATTACACTCTTGCTTAGAGGACGTAGCACTTGGGGCTGGTCCGTTTCTGCGAAAGGGACGCAAATTAGGTTTATTTTTGGTCTTGAAAGACCTATCCTGAGGAAGGGCGTGGCCCTTGCCCCCAGTGATATCAGAAATAATCTCTTTCAAGTCAGGGCCAAACAGCGTTTTCCCCTTGAAAGGAATGTTAAGCAATTTGTTCTTGGAAGACGCATCCGCTGACCAAGATTTTAGCCAAAGCGCTCTGCGCGCCACAATAGCAAAACCAGAATTTTTCGCCGCTAACCTAGCCAATTGCAAAGTGGCGTCTAGGGTGAAAGGATTAGCCAATTTGAGAGCATGAATTCTGTCCATAATCTCCTCATAAGAAGAATTATTATTGAGCGCCTTTTCTAGTTCATCGAACCAGAAACATGCTGCTGTAGTGACAGGAACAATGCATGAAATTGGTTGTAGAAGGTAACCTTGCTGAACAAACATCTTTTTAAGCAAACCCTCTAATTTTTTATCCATAGGATCTTTGAAAGCACAACTATCTTCTATGGGTATAGTGGTGCGTTTGTTTAGAGTAGAAACCGCCCCCTCGACCTTGGGGACTGTCTGCCATAAGTCCTTTCTGGGGTCGACCATAGGAAACAATTTCTTAAATATGGGGGGAGGGACGAAAGGTATACCGGGCCTTTCCCATTCTTTGTTTACAATGTCCGCCACCCGCTTGGGTATAGGAAAAGCTTCGGGGGGCCCCGGGACCTCTAAGAACTTGTCCATTTTACATAATTTCTCTGGAATGACCAAATTCTCACAATCATCCAGAGTAGATAACACCTCCTTAAGCAGAGCGCGGAGATGTTCCAATTTAAATTTAAATGTAATCACATCAGGTTCTGCTTGTTGAGAAATTTTCCCTGAATCTGAAATTTCTCCCTCAGACAAAACCTCCCTGGCCCCCTCAGACTGGTGTAGGGGCACTTCAGAACCAATATCATCAGCGTCCTCATGCTCTTCAGTATTTTCTAAAACAGAGCAGTCGCGCTTTCGCTGATAAGTGGGCATTTTGGCTAAAATGTTTTTGATAGAATTATCCATTACAGCCGTTAATTGTTGCATAGTAAGGAGTATTGGCGCACTAGATGTACTAGGGGCCTCCTGTGTGGGCAAGACTGGTGTAGACGAAGGAGGGGATGATGCAGTACCATGCTTACTCCCCTCACTTGAGGAATCATCTTGGGCATCATTTTCTCTAAATTTTGTGTCACATAAATCACATCTATTTAAATGAGAAGGAACCTTGGCTTCCCCACATTCAGAACACAGTCTATCTGGTAGTTCAGACATGTTAAACAGGCAAAAACTTGATAACAAAGTACAAAAAACGTTTTAAAATAAATCGTTACTGTCACTTTAAATTTTAAACTGAACACACTTTATTACTGCAATTGTGAAAAAGTATGAAGGAATTGTTCAAAATTCACCAAAATTTCACCACAGTGTCTTAATGCCTTAAAAGTATTGCACACCAAATTTGGAAGCTTTAACCCCTTTACAGTCCCTGGTATCTGCTTTGCTGAGACCCAACCAAGCCCAAAGGGGAATACGATACCAAATGACGCCTTCAGAAAGTCTTTTCTATGTATCAGAGCTCCTCACACATGCATCTGCATGTCATGCTTCCCAAAAACAAGTGCGCAATAGAGGCGCGAAAATGAGACTCTGCCTATGATTAGGGAAAGCCCCTAGAGAATAAGGTGTCCACTACAGTGCCTGCCGGTTATTTTACATAATTTCCAAGATTAAAATAATTCCTCAAGGCTATGGAGTATAAAATATGCTTATATATAAATCGATTTAGCCCAGAAAATGTCTACAGTCTTAAAAGCCCTTGTGAAGCCCTTTTTTTCCTTTCTGTAATAAAAATGGCTTACCGGATCCCATAGGGAAAATGACAGCTTCCAGCATTACATCGTCTTGTTAGAATGTGTCATACCTCAAGCAGCAAAAGTCTGCTCACTGTTCCCCCAACTGAAGGTAATTCCTCTCAACAGTCCTGTGTGGAAACAGCCATCGATTTTAGTAACGGTTGCTAAAATCATTTTCCTCTTACAAACAGAAATCTTCATCTCTTTTCTGTTTCAGAGTAAATAGTACATACCAGCACTATTTTAAAATAACAAACTCTTGATTGAATAATAAAAACTACAGTTAAACACTAAAAAACTCTAAGCCATCTCCGTGGAGATGTTGCCTGTACAACGGCAAAGAGAATGACTGGGGAAGGCGGAGCCTAGGAGGGATCATGTGACCAGCTTTGCTGGGCTCTTTGCCATTTCCTGTTGGGGAAGAGAATATCCCACAAGTAAGGATGACGCCGTGGACCGGACACACCTATGTTGGAGAAAACAGAATTTATGTTTACCTGATAAATTTCTTTCTCCAACGGTGTGTCCGGTCCACGGCGTCATCCTTACTTGTGGGATATTCTCTTCCCCAACAGGAAATGGCAAAGAGCCCAGCAAAGCTGGTCACATGATCCCTCCTAGGCTCCGCCTACCCCAGTCATTCGACCGACGTTAAGGAGGAATATTTGCATAGGAGAAACCATATGGTACCGTGGTGACTGTAGTTAAAGAAAATAAATTATCAGACCTGATTAAAAAAACCTGGGCGGGCCGTGGACCGGACACACCGTTGGAGAAAGAAATTTATCAGGTAAACATAAATTCTGTTTTCTCCAACATAGGTGTGTCCGGTCCACGGCGTCATCCTTACTTGTGGGAACCAATACCAAAGCTTTAGGACACGGATGAAGGGAGGGAGCAAATCAGGTCACCTAAATGGAAGGCACCACGGCTTGCAAAACCCTTCTCCCAAAAATAGCCTCAGAAGAAGCAAAAGTATCAAACTTGTAAAATTTGGTAAAAGTGTGCAGTGAAGACCAAGTCGCTGCCCTACATATCTGATCAACAGAAGCCTCGTTCTTGAAGGCCCATGTGGAAGCCACAGCCCTAGTGGAGTGAGCTGTGATTCTTTCAGGAGGCTGCCGTCCGGCAGTCTCATAAGCCAATCGGATAATGCTTTTAATCCAGAAGGAGAGAGAGGTAGAAGTTGCTTTTTGACCTCTCCGTTTACCAGAATAAACAACAAACAAAGACAAAGTTTGTCTGAAATCCTTAGTAGCTGCTAAGTAAAATTTGAGAGCACGAACTACATTCAAGTTGTGCAACAAACGTTCCTTCTTTGAAACTGGATTAGGACACAAAGAAAGGTACAACTATCTCCTGGTTAATGTCTTTGTTAGAAACAACTTTTGGAAGAAAACCAGGTTTAGTACGCAAAACCACCTTATCTGCATGAAACTCCAGATAAGGAGAAGAACACTGCAGAGCAGATAATTCTGAAGCTCTTCTAGCAGAAGAAATTGCAACCAAAAACAAACTTTCCAAGATAATAACTTAATATCAACGGAATGTAAGGGTTCAAACGGAACCCCCTGAAGAACTGAAAGAACTAGGTTGAGACTCCAAGTAGGAGTCAAAAATTTTGTAAACAGGCTTGATTCTAACCAGAGCCTGAACAAAGGCTAGAACATCTGGCACAGCTGCCAGCTTTTTGTGAAGTAACACGGACAAGGCAGAAATCTGTCCCATCAAGGAACTTGCAGATAATCCTTTTTCCAATCCTTCTCGAAGGAAGGATAGACTCTTAGGAATCTTAACCTTGTCCCAAGGGAATCCTGCAGATTCACACCAACAGATATACCAAATTATGTGGTAATTTTTCTGGTTACAGGCTTTCAGGCCTGAACAAGAGTATTAATAACAGAATCTGAGAACCCTCGCTTTGATAAGATCAAGCGTTCAATCTCCAAGCAGTCAGCTGGAGTGGGTCGAACGGACCTAGAACAAGAAGGTCTCGTCTCAAAGGTAGCTTCCATGGTGGAGCCGATGACATATTCACCAGATCTGCATACCAAGTCCTGCGTGGCCACGCAGGAGCTATCAAAATCACCGACGCCCTCTCCTGATTGATCCTGGCTACCAGCCTGGGGATGAGAGGAAACGGCGGGAACACATAAGCTAGTTTGAAGGTCCAAGGTGCTACTAGTGCATCCACTAGAGCCGCCTTGGGATCCCTGGATCTGTACCCGTAGTAAGGAACTCTAAAGTTCTGACGAGAGGCCATCAGATCCATGTCTGGAATGCCCCACGGTTGAGTGACTTGGGCAAAGATTTCCGGATGGAGTTCCCACTCCCCCGGATGCAATGTCTGACGACTCAGAAAATCCGCTTCCCAATTTTCCACTCCTGGGATGTGGATAGCAGACAGGTGGCAGGAGTGAGACTCCGCCCATAGAATGATTTTGGTCACTTCTTCCATCGCTAGGGAACTCCTTGTTCCCCCCTGATGGTTGATGTATGAACTTGGCCCTCGCTAGCTGAGGCCAAGCTTTGAGAGCATTGAATATCGCTCTCAGTTCCAGAATATTTATCGGTAGAAGAGAGTCTACCCGAGACCAAAGACCCTGAGCTTTCAGGGATCCCCAGACCGCGCCCCAGCCCATCAGACTGGCGTCGGTCGTGACAATGACCCACTCTGGTCTGCAGAAGGTCATCCCTTGTGACAGGTTGTCCAGGGACAGCCACCAACGGAATGAGTCTCTGGTCCTCTGATTTACTTGTATCTTCGGAGACAAGTCTGAATAGTCCCCATTCCACTGACTGAGCATGAACAGTTGTAATGGTCTTAGATGAATGCGCACAAAAGGAACTATGTCCAGTGCCGCTACCATCAAACCTATCACTTCCATGCCCTGCGCTATGGAAGGAAGAGGAACGGAATGAAGTATCCGACAAGAGTCTAGAAGTTTTGTTTTTCTGGCTTCTGTCAGAAAAATCCTCATTTCTAAGGAGTCTATTATAGTTCCCAAGAAGGGAACCCTCATTGACGGAGATAGAGAACTCTTTTCCACGTTCACTTTCCATCCGTGAGATCTGAGAAAGGCCAGGACAATGTCCGTGTGAGCCTATACTTGAGGAAGGGACGACGCTCGAATCAGAATGTCGTCCAAGTAAGGTACTACAGCAATGCCCCTTGGTCTTAGCACCGCCAGAAGGGACCCTAGTACCTATGAGAAAAACCTAGGAGCAGTGGCTAATCCGAAAGAAAACGCCACGAACTGGAAATGCTTGCCCAGGAATGCAAACCTTAGGAACCGATAATGTTCCTTGTGGATAGGAATAAGTAGATACGCATCCTTGAAATCCACCTTGGTCATGAATTGACCTTCCTGGATGGAAGGAAGAAGTGTTCGAATGGTTTCCATCTTGAACGATGGAACCTTGAGAAACTTGTTCAAGATCTTGAGATCGAAGATTGGTCTGAACGTTCACTCTTTTTTGGGAACTATGAACAGATTTGGAGTAGAACCCCATCCCTTGTTCTCCTAATGGAACAGGATGAATCACTCCCATTTTTAGCAGGTCTTTTACCCAATGTAAGAATGCCTGTCTTCTTATGTGGTCTGAAGACAACTGAGACCTGTGGAACCTCCCCCTAGGAGGAAGCCCCTTGAACTCCAGAGAATAACCTTGGGAGACTATTTCTAACGCCCAAGGATCCAGAACATCTCTTGCCCCAGCCTGAGCGAAGAGAGAGAGTCTGCCCCCCACCAGATCCGGTCCCGGATCGGGGGCCCGCATTTCATGCTGTCTTGGTAGCAGTGGCAGGTTTCCTGGCCTGCTTTCCTATGTTCCAGCCTTGCATAGGTCTCCAGGCTGGATTGGCTTGAGAAGTATTACCTTCCTGCTTAAACTTAGGTTTATTTTTGGTCTTGAAAAGACCTATCCCGAGGAAGGGCGTGGCCCTTGCCCCCAGTGATATCAGAGATAATCTCTTTCAAGTCAGGGCCAAAGAGTGTTTTCCCCTTGAAAGGAATGTCAAGCAAATTGTTCTTGGAAGACGCATCCGCTGTCCAAGATTTTAACCGAAGCGCTCTGCGCCACAATAGCAAAACCTAGAATTTTTTCGCCGCTAACCTAGCCAATTGCAAGGTGGCGTCTAGGGTGAAAGAATTAGCCAATTTAAGAGCACGAATTCTGTCCATAATCTCCTCATAAGAAGAAGAATTACTAATAATCGCCTTTCCTAGCTCATCAAACTAGAAACACGCGGCTGCAGTGACAGGGACAATGCATGCAATTGGATGTAGAAGGGAACCTTGCTGAACAAACATCTTTAGCAGACCTTCTAATTTTTTATCCATAGGATCTTGGAAAGCACAACTATCTTCTATGGGTATAGTGGCGCGCTTGTGTAGAGTAGAAACCGCCCCCTCGACCTTGGGGACTGTCTGCCATCAGTCCTTTCTGGGGTCGACTATAGGAAAACAATTTTATAAATATGGGGGAAGGTACTAAAGGTATACCGGGCCTGTCCCATTCTTTACTAACAATGTACGCCACCCGCTTGGATATAGGAAAAGCTTCGGGGGGCCCCGGGGCCTCTAAGAACTTTTCTATTTTACATAGTGGTTCTGGAATGACCAGATAATCACAATCATCCAAATTGGATAACACCTCCTTAAGCAGAGCGCGGAGATGTTCCAACTTAAATTTAAAATTAATCACATCAGGTTCAGCTTGTTGAGAAATGTTTCCTGAATCTGAAATTTCTCCCTCAGACAAAACCTCCCTGGCCCCCTCAGACTGGTGTAGGGGCCCTTCAGAAACCATATCATCAGCGTTCTCATGCTCTACAGAATTTTCTAAAACAGAGCAGTCGCGCTTTCGCTGATAAGTGGGCATATTGGCTAAAATGTTTTTGATAGAATTATCCATTACAGCCGTTAAATGTTGCATAGTAAGGAGTATTGGCGCACTAGATGTACTAGGGGCCTCCTGTATGGGCAAGACTGGTGTAGACGAAGTAGGGGATGATGCAGTACCATGCTTACTCCCCTCACTTGAGGAATCATCTTGGGCATCATTTTTACTAAATTTTTTATGACATAAAATACATATAGTTAAATGAGAAGGAACCTTGATTTCCCCACAGTCAGAACACAATCTATCTGGTAGTTCAGACATGTTAAACAGGCATAAACTTGATAACAAAGCACAAAAAACGTTTTAAAATAAAACCGTTACTGTCACTTTAAATTTTAAACTAAACACACTTTATTACTGCAATTGCGAAAAAGTATGAAGGAATTGTTCAAAATTCACCAAAATTTCACCACAGTGTCTTAAAGCCTTAAAAGTATTGCACACCAAATTTGGAAGCTTTAACCCTTAAAATAACGGAACCGGAGCCGTTTTTATATTTAACCCCTTTACAGTCCCTGGAATCTGCTTTGCTGAGACCCAACCAAGCCCAAAGGGGAATACGATACCAAATGATGCCTTCAGAAAGACTTTTCTATGTATCAGAGCTCCACACACATGCAGCTGCATGCCATGCTGTCCTCAAAAACAAGTGCGCCATTACCGGCGCGAAAATGAGGCTCTGACTATGATTAGGGAAAGCCCCTAGAGAATAAGGTGTCAAAAACAGTGCCTGCCGATATAATCATATCAAAATACCCAGAATAAATGATTCCTCAAGGCTAAATATGTGTTAATAATGAATCGATTTAGCCCAGAAAAAGTCTACAGTCTTAATAAGCCCTTGTGAAGCCCTTATTTACTATCTTAATAAAAATGGCTTACCGGATCCCATAGGGAAAATGACAGCTTCCAGCATTACATCGTCTTGTTAGAATGTGTCATACCTCAAGCAGCAAGAGACTGCACACTGTTCCCCCAACTGAAGTTAATTGCTCTCAACAGTCCTGTGTGGAACAGCCATGGATTTTAGTTACGGTTGCTAAAATCATTTTCCTCATACAAACAGAATTCTTCATCTCTTTTCTGTTTCTGAGTAAATAGTACATACCAGCACTATTTGAAAATAACAAACTCTTGATTGAATAATGAAAAACTACAGTTAAACACTAAAAAACTCTAAGCCATCTCCGTGGAGATGTTGCCTGTACAACGGCAAAGAGAATGACTGGGGTAGGCGGAGCCTAGGAGGGATCATGTGACCAGCTTTGCTGGGCTCTTTGCCATTTCCTGTTGGGGAAGAGAATATCCCACAAGTAAGGATGACGCCGTGGACCGGACACACCTATGTTGGAGAAACTAAGTTTATTCACCACAGTCCTCTCACACATCCTATCTATTAGTTGGGTGCAAGAGAATGACTGACTGGGTGTGACGTAGAGGGGAGGAGCTATATAGCAGCTCTGCTTGGGTGATCCTCTTGCACTTCCTGTTGGGGAGGAGTTAATATCCCATAAGTAATGATGACCCGTGGACTGACTACACTTAACAGGAGAAATTGGGTTTAGTATCCCTTTAAGCTCAACTGGAGCTTTTATTGCAAGTATATAAAGATTTGTATAGGTTTAACACGATGGACTTCTGTCTTTTTTTCCCCCTCATCTACGATGTTACTAATAAAATGTACACAAAATATCTGAGTAAAATCTTATATAGAGTTAGAGGGATATTAAAATATTTTTGCATGTAAAAACATAAAATTATGCTTACCAGATAATTTTATTTCCTTCTGTATAAGGAGAGTCCACAGCATCATTCCTTACTGTTGGGAAATACTGAACATGGCCACCAGGAGGAGACAAAGACACCCCAGCCAAAGGCTTAAATACCTCTCCCACTTCCCTAATCCCCCAGTCATTCTGCCGAGGGAACAAAGAACAGTAGGAGAAATATCAGGGTATAAATGGTGCCAGAAGAGAATATAATTTAGAGGGCGGCCCATCTGAGAACACGGGCGGGGAACGTGGACTCTGCTTATACAGAAGGAAATTAAATTATCTGGTAAGCATAATTTATATTTTCCTTCTTAATATAAAGAGAGCCCATGGCATCATTCCTTACTGTTGGGATACTTATACCCAAGCTCTAGAGCAGTGGTTCTCAACGACCTCAAGGCCTGGTAGATTTTAGCCCGGTAGTGTGTGTGTGTATGTATGTGTGTATATATATATATACACACACACATTGTTGTAGTAAATCCTTATGTGGGGAGCATTGGGCCTATCAGAGTGCGCAGTGGTGGCATGTCAGGTCGTGGCCCACCAGCAGGGCTGTCATGGTTCGGTACTGGGCTGTTGAGAAACTAGGCTCTAGAGGACACTGAATGATAACGGGAGGGACAAAAAGAGAGGCAGACCCTAATCTGAGGGCAGCATAGCCTGCAAAACCTTTCTCCCGAAAGTTGCTTCAGCCGAAGCAAAAACATCAAAACTTGTAAAATTTCGAAAAAGTGTGTAAGGAGGACCAGGTAGCCGCTGATCCATAGAGGCCTCGTTCTTAAAGGCCCAAGAGGAAGCCACCGCTCTAGTAGAATGAGCCGTAATTCTTTGAGGTTTATGTCCCGCTGTCTCATAAGCAAGGTGGAAAACACTCCTTAAAGGGTCACTGAATCCAAATTTTTTTCTTTTGCGATTCAGATAGAGCATGCAATTTTAAGCAACTTTCTCATTTCCTCCTATTATCAATTTTTCTTCATTCTCTTGGTAACTTTTTATTTGAAATGCAAGAATGTAAGTTTAGATGCCGGCCCATTTTTGGTGAACAACCTGGGTTGTTCTTGCCGATTGGTGAATAAATTCATCCACCAATAAAAAAAAAAGTGCTGTCGTGAGTTCTGAGCCCAAAAAAAGCTTAGTTGCCTTCTTTTTGAAATAAAGATAGCAAGAGAACAAAGACAAATTGATAAGAGTAAATTAGAAAGTTGCTTAAAATTACAAGCTCTATCTGAATCACAAAAGAAAAAAAATTTGGTTCAGTGTCCCTTTAACCAAAAAGGTAAGGAAGTCGAAGAGACCATCTGTCTCTTACGCTTCCCTGAATAGACAACAAACAAAAAGAGGAAGTTTGTCTCAAATCCTTAGTAGCCTGAAGGTAGAACTTCAAGGCGCGAACCACGTCCAGATTATGAAGCAAACGTTCCTTTGCAGAAGAAGGATTTGGACACAAGGAAGAAACAACAATCACTTAATTGATGTTGCGGTCTGACACGACCTTAGGAAGAAAACCTAACTTAGTACGTAGGACAGCCTTATCAGAGTGGAACACCAGATAAGGAGGCTCACATTGCAAGGCGGCAATCACAGATACTCTACGTGCCGAAGCAATTAGCCAGTAGAAAAAGAACCTTCCAGGACAACAAGGTCTGATACTAATCAGAGCCTTAACCAAGGACTGTACATCAGGAAGCCTCTTGTGCAGTAAAACAGATAGGGCCGAAATCTGTCCCCTCAGGGAACTGACAGAAATAATAGGATCCTGGCAACCTTAACTTTATGCCAGAATAAGTAAGATTCTCGACACCTAATGATAGATGCGACGAGTAATCGGCTTACAAGCTTGAATGAGAGTATCAATCACTCTCTTAGAAAAACCTCTCTTGGCTAGGACTAAGCGTTCAATCTACACGCAGTCAGCTTCAGAGAATCTAGATTTTGATGAACAAAAAAGACCTTGTTCCAGCAGATCTCTGCGACAAGGTAACTTCCACGGAGGAGAAGATGACATCCTCACCAGATCCGCAAACCACATCCTTTGCGGCCATGATGGAGCAATCACTATCACTGATGCCTGCTCCTGCTTGATGCTGGCCACTACACGAGGAAGAAGTGGTAACAGCGGGAAAAGGTAAATTAGACTGAACCTCCAAAGCACTGCTAATGCATCTATTAGCTCCGCCTGAGGATCCTTGGACCTCAACCCATATCTGGGTAGCTCGGTATTGAGATGAGACGCCATGAGATCCATCTCTGGCGTCCCTCACTTGTTGCATAACTCCGCAAACACTTTGAGATGGAGAGACCATTCCCCCGGATGAAAGGATTGTGTGCTGAGAAAATCCGCTTCCCAGTTATCCACACCCTGAATGTGGATCGCTTACAGCAAACAGCTGTGGGCCTCCACCCATTTCAGAATTTGAGATACCTCCCTCATTGCTAGGGAGCTTCTCATTCCCGTCTGATCGTTGATGTAAGCCACCAAGGTTATATTGTTTGATTGGAATCTGATAAATCGGGACGGACCCAGAAGGGGCCAAGCCTTCAGAGTATTGAAGATTGCTCGAAGTTCTAGAATGTTGATCGGGAGCGTTCCTCCTGAGACCACAGGCCCTGTGCCTTCTTGGCACACCAAATAGATCCCCATCCTGATAGACTTGCATCTGTAGTCACAATCTCCCAGGATGGTCTTAAGAAGGATGTCCCTCGGGACAGATGATCTGGACAGAGCCACCAGCAGAGCCATTCTCTCAACCGGTTGATGTTGTTGAGACAGATCCGAATGATCGCAGTTCCATTGTCTCAGACCACTGCAATTGTGCATGCTGAGACGGAATCTGGCAAAGGGAATGATGTCCATGCTGGACACCATGAGACCAATTACCTCCATACACTGAGCCACAGAGGGCCTTAAGGAGGTCTGGAGGGCAAGACATGCCGAAGCAAGCCTACAACGTCTCTGGTCTATTAGAAATATCCTCATGGATATGGAGTCTATTATAGTACTCAGGAATTCTACCTTGGTGCTTGGAATAAGAGAACTATTTTCTAGATTTATCTTCCATTCATGAGATCGAAGAAGAGAGAGAGAAGAGATTTTGAATGGTCCTGCACGAGACGAAAAGATGGTGCTAGTACCAGAATATTGTCCAAGTAGGGAGCTACTGCTATACCCCGGGTTCTGGCAACGGCTAGAAGAGCCCCTAGAACCTTAGTAAAAATTCTTGGAGAAGTAGCTAGGCCAAACGGAAGTGCAATGAACTGGAAGTGCTGGTCCAGGAAGGCAAACCTTAGGAACTGGAAGTGATCCTTGTGGATTGGAACGTGAAGGTAAGGATTCTTCAAATCTACAGTTGTCATGAACTGTCCCTCCTGAACTAAGGAAAGGATGGACCTTATTGTCTCCATCTTGAACGAGGGGAAGTTAAACTTGTGAAAGCATTTTAAGTCCAGAATCCGGCAAAAAGTACCCTCCTTCTTTGGGACCACAAAAAAGGTTTGAATAGTATCCCAAACCTCTTTCTGCGATAGGTACCGGGACAATGACCCCTAAGGAGGACAGATCCCGCACGCACCTCAGAAAGACTTCCCTATTTTCTGGAAGACTGGCTTGAGAGGAGAAATCTGCACTTGAGTGGATGAGACTTGAAACCTATCCTGTATCTCTGAGCTATGACCTCCAGGACCCATGGATCCTGCATGTTCCTGAACTAGGCTTCTGAAAAGAGTGACAGTCTACCCCCACACGATCCAGCACCGGATCTGGGGCCGCCCCTTCATGCCGATTTAGTCTCGGCGAGCTTCTTGCTCTGCTTGGATTTATTTAATGACTGAGCGGCTTCCAAGTACTCTTGGTTTGCTTGGGCTTAGCGGAGGGCTGCTGTCGTTGGGATTTATCAGAACGAAAGGAACGAGAATTAGAACTTTGTCCCTTAGGCTTGTTCTTTTTATCCTGAGGTAGGAAGGCACCCTTGCCCCACGTTACCGTGGAGATAATGGAGTCCAGGCCTGGACCAAATAAAATCTTGCCCTTAAAAGAGAGGGAGAGAAGTCTACTTAGAAGTCATCTCCGCAGACCAGGACTTCAGGACGAGCGCCTGACGGGTCTGAACTGAAAAACCAGACACCTTAGCATTTAGGCGAATAATCTGCATGTTTGCATCATAGATAAAAGAATTAGCAATTCTCAATGCTTTAATTCTTTCCTGGATAGCGCCAAGGGGACCCTCCACCTCGATCCAGCAACCGAGGCAACAGCTGCTGCTGGTTGAAACATCTTTCTTAGAAGATTTTCCATCTTCTTATCCATTGGCTCTCTGAACGACGAACTATTCCCAAGCGGGATAGTAGTACACTTGGCAAGCATGGAAATAGCGCCATACACCTTAGGGACGAAACTCCACAGCTCCAATTGAGAGTCCGGGACATGGAAATATTTTTTTAAAGTTAGAAGAAGAGGAAAAGGAATTCTGTCCCATTCGTTCTTAATAATGTTCGCCATATTTACAGGCACAGGAAAAGTTAACAGCACTACCCTTTCCTCGTACACTCTGCCTGATAAACCTTTGATTCCTAAATTAGACAGTGTGGCCCCTGGAACCTCTAATGTAGACAGGACCTCTTTTAGAAGAAAACGTAAGTGTTCAATCTTAAATCTAAAGGCCGGATTCTCCGCAGCAGGAGGCTTAGAGGCAGAAAACTCCAATCCAGAAAGTTCACCCTCTGAAGCCTCAGAGCATGACTCATCCTTGGATAACTGAGTTAGAACAGATAAATCCAATAAATCACATGAAGACCCCTGGGCAGGAGAGCTATGCTTAACCTTTCGCTTGCGTTTAGCGGAGTGAGGTAAAGCACTTAGGGCCTCAGACACTGCCGTCTTTAACTGCGCGGTAAAGTCTGATGGTAAAAGGCTCCCTCCAGTCTCCGTCTCTCCCACCCTTTCCCCCCTGTCTCTCTGTGCGCCCCCTAGGGCTTCCTCCCCTCGCTCTCTCCACTCCCCCCATCCTCCTCCTCCCTCTGTGGCTCAGAGACAGACGCATGAGACAGACCTAGGGAGGAAGGAGGGACAGAGAGAGACATCCTGAGAGCCCAGGGGTCAATGGGGCGGACAGAGAGACAGACAGACGGGTATAGGGGACTACTGCAGAGGCCGAAACAAAAGGGAAACCTGAGAAAGACATTCAGTGAGACGTGGAGACAACTAGTGCATGAGACAGTCTGCAGGGCCAGGTAGAAAGAAACAGGTCACACAGTACAGTAAGACTGCAGGGCCAGGCAGAAAAAGACGGGTGAAACAGTACAGTTAGACAGCAGGGCCAGGCGGAATCTGTCTACTTAGTTAGAGAGACAGCCCTTGAATCAGGAAACACAGGCAGACAGGCCTCACATGTAGACTGCAAGGTCAGAAAGAGACAGTTCCCTGGGTTTGAGAGAGTACATACAGTTATAGAGCTACCAAGGCACGAAATTAAGGTATACTGCAAGAAAGAGACTGTAAGGCAGGGAGACATCAGAGACTGGGCACAAAGGTGGTTTACTTAATGATAGCATGAGTGAGACATTCTGAGACTGTCATTAAACAGTGATAGCAGTGGATCACACAGGTGTGTGCTTTAGTGTGTTTAGTCAGTGTGACATCTAGGGGTCAGAAAGGTGTGTGACAGTTTATGACATCTGGGGTCAGAAAGGATTGTGACATCTGGGGTCAGGTGTGAGTTTGAGGTCAGGTGTGAGTTAAGGTTCAGATAGGTGTGACATCAGAGCCAGACAGGTGACGTCTGGGTAAAAAGCACGAATGTGTGATAGATTGTCAGAGATGACTTCCAGCCCCTCCCCTCTGCCCCTCCTGCCATCCTTGAGCCACGTCCTTTGCCGTGATGTCCCCCTAGATCCAGTATTCCTAGCCCTGGGGGCTCCTGGTAGCCGCTCCGTGGCTGGAGGTGGCAACGCTGCTGGTTTGGGGGCCCTGCAATTGTTGGTCATGTAGTGACTAGGTGTGTCGTCGTCCCTCGGGGGCGGCAGGGGGGGCCCGCCAAGAATGTTGCTACTCCGGAAGTTGCGGAGAGGTACTTTCTCTGCTCTGGTGGGCTCCAGTGGCCCTCCGGGGGACGGGCCCTAATATTGGCCAGAGCCTCAGAGAGCTATGGCACTAATACTGTACCCACTATTCTACGATTTGATGACATTTGTATTTAGATGGTTTGTATTGAAATTGTGCTTGTTTGTATACTTATATTGATATATATATAGGGCTTTTTATTATCCCACCACATTATTTCCATATAGTTAATAGGTTGCCTTTCCCATTTTTTTTTTATTTATTTTTTTACAGCTTGATCCCATTATGAAGCTTTGTACTTTAAATACTAAAGGCCTGAACTCTCCAACTTAAAGGAGTTTACTGTTAAAATACCTTCAAACCCCACATATTGATTTAGCATATCTCCAGGAAACCCATTGGACAGAGGAGGTAGCCACTAGATTTAAATCACCCCGATATCCAGTTTCTATCTCATCCACTTTTCATAAAAAGGCTAGAGGGGTAACAATACTTGTGGGAAATGAAGTAGCATATGACCACATATACACTGAATGTGACTCAGCTGGCCGTTACGTGATATGTGTGTGCCGTCTAAATTGTGTAGTATATACTATACTCTAGTCGCTGCTTATCTACCTGACACAAACCAAGCCAGTTTCCTCAGGAAATTGCTTCAGACCGTAGATAGAGTAAAACAAGGCCACGTCCTCATGGCAGGGGACTTCAATATGATATGGGACCCCAAGAGGGATAGGAGGGGAAATACAGCACCAGCAAGAGATAGAAACAGAGATGCCCTACCCAGAGGTTTAGAAAATTATTAACCCAATTTGACTTGCACGACATTTGGAGGGCTTTGCATCCATATGCTTGCTATCATACTTTCTATTCAGCCCCGCACTTCTCCAGGCTGGACTATGTCTTTTGTGACCCATAGTCGATGCAGATGGTGCGTAGCTTCACTATTGTGCCATGCATGTGGTCGGACCATGATGCTGTTATGGTCAGTTTGGATCCAATGGCTGCTCATGAAGGGCCCAGGAGATGGCGTATGCCAGAACATATGTTCCAAGACATTTTTATGCCTGAATGGTTCAAGGAAGTTCTAGATTTCCTGCTGATCAACATAGATGGGGAAATATCGATACACACAGTTTGGTCGGCTCTGAAGGCCTATATGAGAGGCATTTTTATAAAAAGGGAAACTCACAACAGAAAAAGGAGGAGGTGAGACCTTAGCACAACTGTATAGCAGATACGTAGACGTTATGGAGAGTGTTAAGGAATGTGCCTCTTCTTCAGGCATGGATGAGCTGCAGTCTGTGAAAAACCAAAATTCAACACCTAGAATTGGAAAAAGTCCAGAGAAACCTTAAGTACCTTAAGATGAAATTCTACCACAAATGTAATAAGGCAGACAGCCTCCTAGCGAATAGGTTACGTCAAAAGCGCTAATGAGTAGGATAGCTTATATTCAAAAAGGGGAGGGGAGATGTTACTCCCTTAGCGATATTGGAGAGGCTTTTGTGGATTACTACAGCAGACTATCAGATAACCTCCTCTGAGCAGATGCGGACACTTCCCAGAGAAGAAATAGTGAGTTTTCTGAGAGAACTTAATTTGCCCAGGGTCTCAGCTGAGGCGGAGGATTCTGGTGGGAATACATGGAGGAAGTTGAGATTTTTTTGGTTCCCGACATACCTTATTAAAGCCACTATGGCTTTATATTCGAATCCCTCGGCTAGGGTTAGAGTTAAGGGATTCTGCTCCAAACCCTTCGATATGATGAACGGGACTAGGCAGGGGTGTCCATTGTCTCCCCTCCTCTTTGTACTTGTCATATAGCCTTTGGCAGCTATGATCAGGAAGTCGGATGAAATACAAGGCTTGTTGATACAGGATACCCTACAGAAGCTTGCATTATTTGCGGACGACCTTATGCTATTTGTCACAGATCCTAAAAAAAGATATTCAAGCTAATTATGACCCACTTCTTAAAGAATCGAGATTCTTACCGCTAAATGGTCAAGATTCAAAATCTCATGGATAGGGAGAATACAGTCGGTAAAGATGATGCTACTACCCAAGGTCACCTATCTTTTTCGGTGTCTTCCGCTAACGATCCCGAGTTATACCTTAAACCACTTCCAATCTGTTATTAACAGGTTTATCTGGCATTGCAAGGCCGCGGATTGCGATGCAGCAGCTGCAGAAACCTATTTTGAATGTGGGACTTGTGGCCCCTAATATTCGCACATAGCAGCCTGCTGTCTCACATAGCAGCCTGGGGAACACCATCTGTGGACAACAGATGGAGGCAACTTGAACAAGCTGTACTCCCAGCGGGCTTACTTTTTTAAGACCTTATTTGGATCCCACACCACCCCAACATACTCACGGGAGTAGAAAATCCTGTTATCAGGGCATGCATTAAGACCTGGAGGGAACATAGAAATTTAACAAGGGTCGCTCCACATCCATCCTCTGCTCATTCTGTCAAGGCGCTGTTGCTCTGTCTACCAGACTCTCACCCACGAGGGTGGTCCTCCTGGGGCATAGGAAAAAAATTCAAGATCTGTATGTAGCAGGGGAGCTGGTGACACGGGCCCTCAGACTTTTAAACATGGATATTCCCAAAAAACACCACTTAGAATATATTAGATTATTTTTCATGATTTTGGCATGGGGGCCTTTTGTAAGGCCTTAACACTACATTATCAAGTACTACTAGATTCAGAAGGGTTTGTGAAGACGTTCCATGTCCTGGAGTGGGAGAGAGAATGGGGCAGGCTCACAATGAAATAGAATGGCAGAAAGCAATACAAGTTACAAAAAAAGCAATTCACTGCGTTACGTTATACGAGTTATTCATTAAACTATTGTTGCACTGGCATAGGGTCCCAGTCCAATTACATAAGATATTTCCCCAGAAGTCGAACATGTGCTGAAGGGGATGTGGACAGAGAGGGTTTCATTTCCATATTTGGTGGAGCTGCAGCAAACTAAAGAGAGTGTGGGATCAGGTAGCTAGGGTATTAGATCAATTGGGCTTAGTTCACAGATTGACACCAGATACTGCTCTATTTCATCTGGGGCTAAGGAAACTGACTCAACCAGAGAGGATATTGTGCATTGTCATTCTCTTAGCCACAAAAATGGCCATAGCGAGAAACTGGCTGGGAACCTCCCCGGATTTCCTTCCTGATGGTAAGGGATATATTTTAATATATCCGCACAATGGAAGAATATTCTCTAAAATCTGAGGGCAAAATGGGACTCTATGGACTGGTTTGGGTGACCTGGGAGGAATGGGTGAGAGGAGAAGAAAAGAAAAGGGGCAGGGCAGGGCAAACACACTGACACTTAAATGAAATAGTCTGCTTTCAATGGTTCTCCGCACACTATGAGGTATACCCCCTCCTCCCCCCGCTCTTTTTTGTTTGGTGTCTTACTTGCCCTGTCGCCTCAGACTAAATATCTATTATTATTTAGAATTATTTCCATAATCGCCTTCAATTTATTACTATAGGCAATTGAAGAAATTCTCTAAGCTCCCCAGAATTCTGGGGGGGGGGGGGGGGAACAAGAAACAGATGGTTAATAGTATTTCTTCTGTTTTACATATAATTAACCTATAACCTGATGTTTATTTTGTGGACACCTAAAGACCGACGACTTTCCCCTCAGACTTCCTATACGAAAGATTGGTCTTATAACTAATACTTGCTAAGAAACTTCTTTCCCGTGTTAAAATGTTTATATAAATAAAAGGAGGTTGCAACTTATGGATAATTGATCCTATTTTTTTTAGGACCCAGTATTGATCATAACTTCAAAGAACATGCCTGTGTACTAGATATATGAAACTTGATGTATGTATCTAGGCATGTTGCCATTACATTGTGTGATTTTGTTTTGTATATGTATGCCATTGCTACCTCAAGAAAAAAAAAAAAAAAAAAAAAAACAGAATTTATGCTTACCTGATAAATTACTTTCTCCAATGGTGTGTCCGGTCCACGGCGTCATCCATTACTTGTGGGAATATTCTCTTCCCCAACAGGAAATGGCAAAGAGCACAGCAAAAGCTGTCCATATAGCCCCTCCTAGGCTCCGCCCCCCCAGTCATTCGACCGACGATTAGGAGGAAAAAAAGGAGAAACTATAGGGTGCCGTGGTGACTGTAGTGTATAGAGAAAGAAATTTTTCAAACCTGATTAAAAAAAAAAAAAACAGGGCGGGCCGTGGACCGGACACACCGTTGGAGAAAGTAATTTATCAGGTAAGCATAAATTCTGTTTTCTCCAACATTAGTGTGTCCGGTCCACGGCGTCATCCATTACTTGTGGGAACCAATACCAAAGCTTTAGGACACGGATGAAGGGAGGGAGCAAATCAGGTTACCTAAACGGAAGGCACCACGGCTTGCAAAACCTTTCTCCCAAAAACAGCCTCCGAAGAAGCAAAAGTATCAAATTTGTAAAATTTGGCAAAAGTGTGCAGAGAAGACCAAGTCGCTGCCTTACATATCTGATCAACAGAAGCCTCGTTCTTGAAGGCCCATGTGGAAGCTACAGCTCTAGTGGAGTGAGCTGTGACTCGTTCAGGAGGCTGCCGTCCGGCAGTCTCATAAGCCAATCGGATAATGCTTTTCAGCCAGAAAGAAAGAGGTAGCCGTAGCTTTTTGTCCTCTCCTCTTACCAGAGTAAACGACAAACAAAGATAAGGTTTGTCTAAAATCCTTAGTTGCTTCTAAATAGAACTTTAAAGCACGAACTACATCTAAATTGTGTAACAAACGTTCCTTCTTTGAAACTGGATTCGGACACAGAGAAGGAACAACTATTTCCTGGTTAATATTCCTGTTGAAGACAACCTTCGGAAGAAAACCAGGCTTAGTACGCAAAACGACCTTATCTGAATGGAACACCAGATAGGGTGGGTTGCACTGCAGAGCAGATAATTCAGACACTCTTCTTGCAGAAGAAATAGCAACCAAAAACAGAACTTTCCAAGATAGTAACTTGATATCTAGAGAATGTAAGGGTTCAAACGGAACCCCTTGAAGAACTGAAAGAACTAAATTTAGACTCCAAGGAGGAGTCAAGGGTCTGTAAACAGGCTTGATTCTGACCAAGGCCTGTACAAAAGCTTGTACATCTGGCACAGCTGCCAGTCATTTGTGTAACAAGACAGATAAAGCAGAAATCTGTCCTTTTAGAGAACTCGCTGACAATCCCTTATCCAAACCTTCTTGGAGAAAGGAGAGGATCTTAGGAATTTTAATCTTACTCCAGGAGAATCCTTTTGATTCACACCAACAGATATATCTTTTCCATATTTTATGGTAAATCTTTCAAGTCACAGGTTTTCTGGCTTGGACCAGAGTATCTATCACTGAATCTGAAAACCCACGCTTGGATAAAATCAAACGTTCAATTTCCAAGCAGTCAGCTGCAGAGAAACTAGATTTGGATGTTCGAATGGACCTTGTACTAGAAGATCCTGTCTCAAAGGTAGCTACCATGGTGGAGCCGATGACATATTCACCAGGTCTGCATACCAAGTCCTGCGCGGCCACGCAGGAACTATCAGAATTACCGAGGCCTTCTCCTGTTTGATCCTGGCTACAAGCCTGGGGAGGAGAGGGAACGGTGGAAACGCATAAGCTAGGTTGAACGACCAAGGCGCCACTAATGCATCCACTAGAGTCGCCTTGGGATCCCTGGATCTGGACCCGTAGCAAGGAACCTTGAAGTTCTGACGGGACGCCATCAGATCCATGTCTGGAATGCCCCATAATTGAGTCAACTGGGCAAACACCTCCGGGTGGAAAGTCTGACGACTCAGATAATCCACCTCCCAGTTGTCTACTCCTGGGATGTGGATTGCAGATAGGTGGCAGGAGTGATCCTCCGCCCATTTGATGATTTTTGGATACCTCTCTCATCGCCAGGGAACTCCTTGTTCCCCCCTGATGGTTGATGTAAGCTAGTCGTCATGTTGTCTGACTGGAATCTTATGAATCCGGCCTTCGCTAGTTGAGGCCAAGCCCGGAGCGCATTGAATATCGCTCTCAGTTCCAGGATGTTGATCGGGAGAAGAGACTCTTCCCGAGACCATAAACCCTGAGCTTTCCGGGAATCCCAGACCGCGCCCCAGCCTAATAGACTGGCGTCTGTCGTGACAATGACCCACTTTGGTCTGCGGAAACTCATTCCCTGAGACAGGTGATCCTGGGACAACCACCAACGGAGTGAGTCTCTGGTTATCTGGTCTACTTGAATCTTTGGGAGTCTGTATAATCCCCATTCCACTGCTTGAGCATGCACAGTTGTAATGGTCTTAGATGAATTTGAGCAAAAGGAACTATGTCCATTGCTGCAACCATCAACCCTACTACTTCCATGCACTGAGCTATGGAAGGCTGCAGAATAGAGAGAAGAACTTGACAAGCGTTTAGAAGCTTTGACTTTCTGACTTCTGTCAAGAAGATCTTCATTTCTAAAGAATCTATTATTGTTCCCAAAAAGGGAACTCTTGTCGACGGAGACAGGGAACTCTTTTCTACGTACACCTTCCACCCGTGAGATCTGAGAAAGGCTAGAACAATGTCTGTATGAGCCTTTGCCTTGGAAAGAGACGACGCTTGAATTAGAATGTCGTCCAGATAAGGTGCCACTGCAATGCCCCTTGGTCTTAGAACCGCTAGAAGGGACCCGAGTACCTTTGTGAAAATTCTGGGAGCAGTGGCTAGTCCGAATGGGAGAGCCACAAATGTTTGTCCAGAAAGGCGAACCTTAGGAACTGATGATGATCTTTGTGGATAGGAATATGTAGATACGCATCCTTTAAATCCACGGTAGTCATATATTGACCCTCCTGGATTGCAGGTAAAATTGTTCGAATGGTTTCCATTTTGAACGATGGAACTCTGAGAAATTTGTTTAGAATTTTTAAATCCAGAATTGGTCTGAAAGTTCCCTCTTTTTTGGGAACTACAAACAGATTTGAGTAAAACCCCAGACCTTGTTCCACAGTTGGAACTGGGTGTATCACTCCCATCTTTAACAGGTCTTCTACACAATGTAAGAATGCCTGTCTCTTTATTTGGTTTGAAGATAAGTGAGAAATGTGGAACCTTCCCCTTGGGGGTAGTTCCTTGAATTCTAGAAGATAACCCTGAGAGACTATTTCTAGTGCCCAGGGATCCAGGACATCTCTTGCCCAAGCCTGAGCAAAGAGAGAGAGTCTGCCCCCTACTAGATCCGGTCCCGGATCGGGGGCTACCCCTTCATGCTGTCTTGGTAGCAGCAGCAGGCTTCTGGGCCTGTTTACCCTTGTTCCAGCCTTGCATTGGTTTCCAAGCTGGTTTAGTCTGGGAAGCGTTACCCTCTTGTCTAGAGGCTGCAGAGTTGGAAGCCGGTCCGTTCCTGAAATTGCGAAAGGAACGAAAATTGGACTTATTCTTAGCCTTGAAAGGCCTATCTTGTGGGAGGGCATGGCCCTTTCCCCCAGTGATGTCTGAAATAATTTCTTTCAATTCTGGCCCAAAAAGGGTCTTACCTTTGAAAGGGATATCAAGCAATTTTGTCTTGGAAGATACATCCGCCGACCAAGACTTTAGCCAGAGCGCTCTACGCGCCACAATTGCAAACCCTGAATTTTTCGCCGCTAATCTCGCTAACTGCAAAGCGGCGTCTAAAATAAAGGAATTAGCTAACTTAAGTGCGTGAATTCTGTCCATGACCTCCTCATATGGAGTCTCCCTACTGAGCGACTTTTCCAGTTCCTCGAACCAGAACCAAGCCGCTGTAGTCACAGGAATAATGCACGAAATAGGTTGAAGGAGGTATCCTTGCTGTACAAAAATCTTTTTAAGCAAGCCCTCCAATTTTTTATCCATAGGATCTTTGAAAGCAAAATTGTCCTCAATGGGAATGGTCGTGCGTTTGGCTAGTGTAGAAACCACCCCTCGACCTTAGGGACTGTTTGCCATGTGTCCTTCCTGGGGTCGACCATGGGGAACAATTTCTTAAATATAGGAGGAGGGACAAAAAGGTATGCCTGGCTTCTCCCACTCCTTAGTCACTATGTCCGCCACCCTTTTAGGTATTGGAAAAGCATCAGGGTGCACCGGGACCTCTAGGAACTTGTCCATCTTGCACAATTTTTCTGGGATGACCAGATTGTCACAATCATCCAGAGTAGATAGCACCTCCTTAAGTAATGCGCGGAGATGCTCTAATTTAAATTTAAATGTCACAACGTCAGGTTCTGCCTGCTGAGAAATTCTTCCTGTATCAGAAATTTCCCCATCTGACAAACCCTCCCTCACTGCCACTTCAGACTGGTGTGAGGGTATGACAGATCAATTATCATCAGCGCCCTCCTGCTCTACAGTGTTTAAAACTGAGCAATTACGCTTTCTCTGAAATCCTGGCATTTAGGATAAAATATTAGCTATGGAGTTATCCATTACTGCCGTCAATTGTTGCATAGTAACAAGCATTGGCGCGCTAGAAGTACTAGGGGTCGCCTGCGCGGGCATAACTGGTATAGACACAGAAGGAGAGGATGCAGAACTATCCCTACTTCCTTCATCTGAGGAATCATCCTGGGCAACCTTACTAAATGTGACAGTACTGTCCTTACTTTGTTTGGACGCCATGGCACAATTATCACATACATTTGAAGGGGAAACCACCTTGGCCTCCATACATACAGAACATGATCTATCTGAAGGTACAGACATGTTAAACAGGCTTAAACTGGTTAATAAAGCACAAAAACCGTTTTTAAACAAAACCGTTACTGTCTCTTTAAATGTTAAACAGGGCACACTTAATTACTGAATATGTTAAAAACTATGAAGGAATTATCCAATCTTTACCAAATTTTCACCACAGTGGCTTAATGCATTCAAAGTATTGCACCCCATTTTTTAAGTTGTTAACCCTTAAAATGCGGAAACCGGAGCCGTTTGCAATTTAACCCCACTACAGTCCCAGCCACAGCCTTTGTTGCGACTTCACTTATCCCAGGGGGGTATACGATACCAATTCAAGCCTTCCAGGAACGTTTTCAGTGGATACCAGACCCTCTCACATGCAGCTGCATGCACTGCACTCAAAAGAAACTGCGCAATAATGGCGCGAAAATGAGGCTCTGCCTACTACAGAGAAAGGCCCTTCCTGACTGGGAAGGTGTCTTAACTAGTGCCTGGCGATAAAAACGTTACCCAAGTAGTAAAAAGTTTGAAATCCACTTCAAAACTTTAAATAATAACATAAATAAACAATCGATTTAGCCCTTAAGAGTGTCCACCAGTTAAAAGCCCATAATAAGCCCTTTATTCTTTCTGAGTCTAAGAAAATGGCTTACCGATCCCCATGAGGGAAAATGACAGCCTTCCAGCATTACACAGTCTTGTTAGAAAAATGGCTAGTCATACCTTGAGCAGAAAAGTCTGCAAACTGTTCCCCCCAACTGAAGTTCTCTGGGCTCAACAGTCCTGCGTGGGAACAGCAATTGATTTTAGTTACTGCTGCTAAAATCATACTCCTCTTTTAAACAGAACTCTTCATCTCTTTCTGTTTCAGAGTAAATAGTACATACCAGTACCATTTCAAAATAACAAACTTTTGATAGAAGAATAAAAAACTACAACTAAACACCACATACTCTTCACCATCTCCGTGGAGATGCTACTTGTTCAGAGCGGCAAAGAGAATGACTGGGGGTGCGGAGCCAAGGAGGGGCTATATGGACAGCTTTTGCTGTGCTCTTTGCCATTTCCTGTTGGGGAAGAGAATATTCCCACAAGTAATGGATGACGCCGTGGACTGGACACACCAATGTTGGAGAAAAGGCTCCCTCCAGCTGGAGGATCAGGCATGCTACGGGAAGCTGCGTGTGTAGGAAATGACTGATGGGTATGCACCTCATGGGACGGCGAGTCCTCAGAGGTGGACGGCTCAGTGGTACTAAAGTGGTTAACTTTCTTAGATCTAATGACTTGTTCAAGGCATGTGGGCATAACAAGGCCTCCTCACAATATAAACAGGTATTACTATTTGGAACAGAGGGAGTACCCTCTAGTATCTCAGAATCCTCCATATCTTAAAGGGACACTGAACCTAATTTTTTTCTTTCATGATTCAGATAGAGCATGCAATTTTAATCAACTTTCTAATTTACTCCTATTATCAATTTTTTTCGTTCTCTTGCTATCTTTATTTTAAAAGCAGGAATGTAAATCTTAGCAGCCAGCCTATTTTAGGTTCAGCACCATGGATAGTGCTTGCTTATTGGAGGCTTACATTTACCCACCAATAACCAAGCATAACCCAGGTTCTCAACCAAAAATGGGCCAGCTCCTATGCATCACATTCCTGCTTTTTAAATAAAGATAGCAAGAGAACGAAGAAAAAATGATAATAGAAGTAAATTAGAAAGTTGCTTAAAATTGCATGCTCTATCTGAATCATGAAAGAAAAAAAATTGGGTTTAGTGTCCATTTAAGCTAATGACAGTAGGACACAGAAAATAAAACACTTTTTTTATTTCTCAAAAAACGGCACCTTTATACTCCCAATGGCTGGGGCACTCACTACCTCCTAGACCCAGAAAATAGAGAGAAAAAACAGAATTTGTGTTTACCTGATAAATTTCTTTCTCCTACGGTGTGTCCGGTCCACGGCTTCATCCTTACTTGTGGGATATTCTCATTCCCTACAGGAAATGGCAAAGAGAGCACACAGCAAAAGCTGTCCATAAAGCCCCCCCTCTGGCTCCGCCCCCCAGTCATTCGACCGACGGTGAGGAGAAAAAGGAGAAACTATAAAGGTGCCGTGGTGACTGTAGTGTACAGAAAAATAAAGAAGAAGCATAAGTATCGAATTTGTAAAATTTGGCAAAAGTATGCAGAGAAGACCAAGTTGCTGCCTTACAGATCTGTTCAACAGAAGCCTCATTCTTGAAGGCCCATGTGGAAACCCACAGCTCTAGTAGAGTGAGCTGTAATTCGTTCAGGAGGCTGCCGGCCGGCAGTCTCATAGGCCAAACGGATGATGCTTTTTAGCCAAAAGGAAAGAGAGGTAGCAGTAGCTTTCTGACCTCTCCTCTTACCAGAATAGACGACAAACAAAGAAGATGTCTGTCTGAAATCCTTTGTTGCTTCTAAATAGAATTTTAAAGCACGAACTACATTTAAGTTATGTAACAAACGTTCCTTCTTCGAAACTGGATTCGGACACAGAGAAGGAACAACTATTTCCTGGTTAATATTCCTATTGGAAACCACCTTTGGAAGAAAACCAGGCTTAGTACGTAAAACTACCTTATCTGTATGGAATACCAGATAGGGTGAAGTACACTGCAAAGTAGACAATTCGGAAACTCTTCTAGCAGAAGAAATAGCAACCAAAAACAGAACTTTCCAAGATAGTAATTTAATATCTATGGAATGCAAAGGTTCAAACGGAACCCCTTGAAGAACTGAAAGAACTAAATTTAGACTCCATGGAGGAGTCATAGGTCTGTAGACAGGCTTGATTCTAACTAATGCCTGTACATCTGGCACAGCTGCCAGACGTTTGTGCAACAAGACAGACAGAACAGATATCTGTCCTTTTAGAGAACTAGCTGACAAACCTTTATCCAAACCCTCTTGGAGAAAGGAAAGTATCCTAGGAATTCTAATTTTACACCAAGAGTAACCCTTGGATTCGCACCAACAGATATATTTTTGCCATATCTTATGGTAAATTTTCCTAGTCACAGGTTTTCTGGCCTGAACCAGAGTATCTATAACCGAATCTGAAAACCCACGCTTAGATAGAATCAAGCGTTCAATTTCCAAGCAGTCAGTTGCAGAGAAACTAGATTTGGATGTTCGAATGGACCTTGTACTAGAAGATCCTGCCTCAAAGGTAGCTTCCATGGTGGAGCCGATGACATATTCACCAGGTCTGCATACCAAGTCCTGCGTGGCCATGCAGGAGCTATTAGAATCACCGAGGCCTTCACCTGTTTGATCCTGGCTACAAGCCTGGGAAGGAGAGGGAACGGTGGAAACACATAAGCTAGATTGAACGACCAAGGTGCCACCAATGCATCTACTAGTGTCGCCTTGGGGTCCCTGGATCTGGACCCGTAGCGAGGAACCTTGGAGTTCTGATGAGACGACATCAGATCCATATCTGGAATGCCCCATAGTTGAGTTAACTGGGCAAAGACCTCCGGGTGAAGTTCCCACTCCCCCGGATGGAAAGTCTGTCGACTCAAATAATCCGCCTCCCAGTTGTCTACTCCTGGGATGTGAATTGCAGATAGATGGCAGGAGTGATCCTCCGCCCATTTGATGATCTTGGATACCTCTCTCATTGCCAAGGAACTCTTTGTTCCTCCCTGATGATTGATGTACGCTACAGTCGTCATGTTGTCCGACTGAAATCTTATGAACCTGGCCTTCGCTAGTTGAGGCCAAGCCAGGAGCGCATTGAATATCGCTCTCAGTTCCAAAATGTTTATCGGGAGAAGAGATTCTTCCCTAGACCATAGCCCCTGAGCTTTCAGGGAGCCCCAGACCGCGCCCCAGCCTAAGAGACTGGCGTCGGTCGTGACAATGGTCTGCGGAAACTCATTCCCTGAGACAGGTGATCCTGAGCCAACCACCAGAGGAGTGAGTCTCTGGTTACCTGGTCCACTTGAATCTGGGGAGACAAGTCTGCATAATCCCCATTCCACTGTTTGAGCATGCACAGTTGCAATGGTCTTAAATGAATTTGAGCAAAAGGAACCACGTCCATTGCCGCAACCATTAGTCCTATTACCTCCATGCACTGAGCTATGGAGGGCTGAGGAATGGATTGAAGAACTCGACAAGCGTTTAGAAGCTTTAACTTTCTGACCCTCTGTCAGAAAAATCTTCATTTCCACAGAGTCTATTATTGTTCCCAGAAAGGGAACCCTTGTGGACGGGGACAGGGAACTCTTTTCTATGTTCACCTTCCACCCGTGAGACCTGAGAAAGGCTAAAACAATGTCTGTATGAGCCCTTGCTTTGGAAAGGGACGACGCTTGAATTAGAATGTCGTCTAGGTAAGGTGCTACTGCAATGCCCCTCGGCCTTAGGACCGCTAGAAGGGACCCTAGCACCTTTGTGAAAATTCTGGGAGCAGTGGCTAAACCGAACGGAAGAGCCACGAACTGGTAATGTTTGTCCAGAAAGGCGAACCTCAGGAACTGATGATGATCTTTGTGGATAGGAATATGCAGGTACGCATCCTTTAGGTCCACGGTAGTCATATATTGACCCTCCTGGATCGTTGGTAAAATCGTCCGAATGGTTTCCATTTTGAATGATGGAACTCTGAGGAATTTGTTTAGAATTTTTAAATCCAGAATTGGCCTGAAAGTTCCTTCTTTTTTGGGAACTACAAACAGGTTTGAGTAAAAACCCAGACCTTGTTCCGCTGTTGGAACTGGGTGTATCACTCCCATCTTTAAAAGGTCTCCTACGCAACGTAAGAATGCCTTTCTCTTTATCTGGTCTAAAGATAAGCGAGACATGTGGAACCTTCCCCTTGGAGGAAGTTCCTTGAACTCTAGAAGATACCCCTGAGAGACAATTTCTAGTGCCCAGGGATCCGGGACATCTCTTGCCCAAGCCTGAGCAAAGAGAGAAAGTCTGCCCCCTACTAGATCCGGTCCCGGATCGGGGGCTACCCCTTCATGCTGTCTTGGTAGCAGCAGCAGGCTTCTTGGCCTGTTTACCCTTGTTCCAGCCTTGCATTGGTTTCCAAGCTGGTTTAGTCTGGGAAGCGTTACCCTCTTGTCTAGAGGCTGCAGAGTTAGGAGTCGGTATGTTCCTGAAATTGCGAAAGGAACGAAAATTAGACTTATTCTTAGCCTTGAAAGGCCTATCCTGTGGGAGGGCATGGCCCTTTCCCCCAGTGATGTCTGAAATAATCTCCTTCAATTCTGGCCCGAAAAGGGTCTTACCTTTGAAAGGAATATTAAGCAATTTTGCTTTGGACGACACATCCGCCGACCAAGATTTTAGCCAAAGCGCCCTGCGCGCCACTATTGCAAAACCTGAATTTTTCGCCGCTAATTTAGCTAATTGAAAAGCGGCATCCAAAATAAAGGAATTAGCCAACTTTAGTGCGTGAATTCTGTCCATGACTTCATCATATGGAGTCTCCTTTTGGAGCGAATTTTCTAGTTCATCGAACCAAAAAGACGCCGCCGTGGTGACAGGAATAATGCACGAAATTGGTTGAAGAAGGAAACCTTGCTGAACAAAAATCTTTTTAAGCAATCCTTCCAATTTTTTATCCATAGGATCTTTGAAAGCGCAACTGTGCGCTTAGCTAACGTTGAAACTGCCCCCTCTACCTTAGGGACCGTTTGCCATGCATCCCTTCTGGGGTCGACAATGGGGAACATTTTCTTAAATATAGGAGGGGGAACAAAAGGTACACCTGGCTTCTCCCACTCCTTAGTAACTATGTCCGCAACCCTCTTGGGTATCGGAAAAGCATCGGCGTGCACTGGGACCTCTAAGAATTTGTCCATTTTGCACAACTTCTCTGGAATCACCAAAGTATCACAATCATCAAGGGTAGCTAGCACCTCCTTAAGCAGAGCGCGGAGATGTTCTAGCTTAAATTTAAATGCCACGATATCAGGTTCTGCCTGCTGAGAAATTTTTCCTGAGTCAGAAATTTCTCCCTCAGACAGACCCTCCCTCACTGCCAACTCAGATTGATGTGAGGGTATAACAGATAAATTATCGTCAGCGCCTACTTGCTCATCCTCTGTATTTAAAACTGAGCAATCACGCTTTCTAGGAAATGCTGGCAGTTTGGATAAAAGAGCTGCTAGAGAATTATCCATTACTGCTGTTAATTGCTGCATAGTAACAAGCATTGGCGCGCTAGATATACTAGGTATCGCCTGCGCGGGCAAAGCTGGTGTTGACACAGAAGGAGAGGATGATGAACTATCCCCACTACCTTCATTTAAACAATCATCTTGGGCAACATTATTAAATGTGACAGTACTGTCCTTACTTTGTTTGGACGCCATGGCACAATTCGCACATACATTTAATGGGGGAACCACCTTGGCCTCCATACACACAGAACATATGCTATCTGAAGGTACAGACATGTTAGACAGACTTAGGCAGGCTTTGAATGCAATAAAAACAATTTTAAACAAAACCGTTACTGTCTCTTTAAATAATAAAAAGAGCACACTTTATTTCTGAATGATCGAAAAACTATCAAAGAAATATCCGATCTTTATGAAATTTATACCCCAGTGTTTTAATGCTTTGAAAGTATTGCACACCAAATTTCAAGTCTCTTAACCCTTAAATGAGCAAACCGGAGCTAATAATCACAATTGACCGTTTTAAACACACTACAGTCCCTGCCACAGACTTTGCTGCGGCTTTTACCTTCCTTTAGGGGTTATTCACCACAGTAATAAGCCTCTCTGAGTCCTTTTCTAAGCCACTGGACCCTCTCACGTGAAGCTGCGTGCACTGCCTGGAGAAAGTAACTGCGCAACTGAGGCGCGAAAATGAGGCCTCCTCCCTCTGCATTCCAGAGTGAAGGGGCCTTTCTGACAAGATTAGGCGCCTAAACAACTGCCAGGCGCAAATAAACGTTCCCAAAAGTGTTTCAAAGTTTGCAAAACACTCCAAATGCCATATAAATATGATAAAAGTTAATCGATTTAGCCCAAAAAAGTGTCAACCAGCATAGAGCCCAATTTATAAGCTTTAATTCTGTTACTGAGTCTAAGAAAATGGCTTACCTATCTCATAAGGGAAAACTGACAGTCTTCTAGCATTACTAGGTCTTGTTAGAAAAGTGACTGATCATACCTGAAGCAGATAAGCCTGCAAACTGTTCCCCCCAACTGAAGTTCTCTGGTTTCAACAGTCCTGCGTGGGAACCGCAATGGATTTTAGTTACTGGTGCTAAAATCATACTCCTCTTTTAACAGAAATATTCATCACTTTCTGTTGTAGAGTAAATAGTACAAACCGGCACTATTTTAAAATAACAAACTCTTGATAGAAGAAATAAAACTACAACTAACACCACATACTCTTTACCATCCCCGTGGAGATGCTACTTGTTCAGAGCGGCAAAGAGAATGACTGGGGGGCGGAGCCAGAGGGGGGGCTATATGGACAGCTTTTGCTGTGTGCTCTCTTTGCCATTTCCTGTAGGGAATGAGAATATCCCACAAGTAAGGATGAAGCCGTGGACCGGACACACCAATGTAGGAGAAAGCATCTTCTCCGACAGCCAGTTCGGTCAGGAAAGAGGAATTGAAAGCGAGACCACTCCAGGTCATATGGTGCGCAAGCCTGGTCTGCCCCTGCTATGAGGAAAAAGGCACCAAGCTACAAGCTGCTCAGCGTTCAAAGTGAAAGTAAAAACCTGTGTGTTCCCGCCATATAACGTACAGTCTATGAGCCCAATAAATCTCACACATAAAGCAGCATAAAATCAAAAGCATCACACATTTGATTAATCCCCACTGTTCAATAATCCCCCTCAGGAGATATTAACCCATTATTCTAGCGTTTTCAACATATGTAAAAATTTAAATGATCTTACCAGAATCCATGCTGTGGAACAGAAACACAGCCTCTCAAGTGTGACAGTCTTGTAGCATCGCTCCTGACATGGACTTGAGTGAGATAACAAGCAGGCAGTGAAACTCGTCAACACTGATTGTTTAGGAGCCGTTAGCAGGTAGTCTGGATGAGTTTGCAGAAAGACTCTCCCTGCATCTCCAGACTCTAACTTTCGTCAATGCTCTCACTGAGAGGCTGACAAGACTACTTAAAACTCCAGTCCCATATCGAAGGGCAGATACCTTTCCTAAGGAACTACTCTGAATCTTCTGACACTTCTCTGCCATCCTCCTGTGACGAAAGGCAAAGAATGACTGGGGGATGAGGGAAGTGGGAGAGGTATTTAAGCCTTTGGCTGGGGTGTCTTTGCCATCTCCTGGTGGACAGGTTCAATATTTCCCAACAGTAAGGAATGATGCCGTGGACTCTCCTTATATTAAGAAGGAAATATATATATATTTTTAATAATGAATTACCATTTTTTTGTGTGAGTGGAGGGGGGAGTTGTTTTATCTAATGACTGTTTCTGTACTAAGGGGGAAAGAAAGAAAAAACACACATTTCTTTTTTATGTTTATGTGGTGTCAATGTCCACCATTAGTTATGGGAGTATTACAACCAGTGAGTATGAATTAACATGAAGTGGATGTGCTCAAGGTATGAGTGATGGCTCTTCACAAATCAAAGATTTTTTATTTTTTTGTGTGAGGTAAGCAATGTTTTTGTACAGCTCAGGACCTGCAGAGCACTGCTAGTCCCAAACGGAAAACGCAGCTGACCCAATCAGCAGTACTAGTCGCATGACTCAGATGTGCTCTGCAGGTCCCAAGCAGTACTTCTAATGTGTGTTTAACCCCTGAGTGAAGGGTCCATAGTCTTAAAATGATATGCTCTAAAAAATTATAGCATGTTATTTTTCGTCGACCAATCAAATCAGTAGATGTCTCAAATATTGAGATAGTTTGTGCGTTAGAATTAAAAAATAATTGGCTGCAGTTCAGTGGGAAACACTGAGATTATACAATAAAATGTTAAAAAGGGGCATGAAACACTTTTTTCTTTCATGATTCAAAAAGAGCATGTGATTTTAAACAACTTTCCAAATTGCTTCTTTTATCTAATGTCTTTTATTCTATTTGCATCATTTGTTGAAAAGGATACCTATGTAGGCTCATGAGCTGCTAATTGGTGGCTGCACATATTCGCCTCATGTTATTGGCTCAACCATTGCATTTAGCTAGCTCCCAGAAGGAAGTGCTTCTTTAACAAAGGATATCAACTGTCTACATTGATTAAGTAAAAAGTTCCAACAGCAGCACCTTATTCTATTTAATACAAATAGTGTCAGTTCCACTAAGGGGCTCATTTATTAAGCTGCATTCATAGATTCTATTGTGGTGCAGGCTCAGAGGTGGTGGATTAAAATCACAAGGGACTGATCAGACAAGTTGGATGGAACAGGGATAGGTCTGCACAAGAGAGTTCTTGTGCAATGTTAAAAATTCTAGCTGATGCTGCATCACTGGTGGCAAAAGCAGACCGCCAGTGTGAGCCCATATCTTCTTCTAAAATATACCTTTTCAAGAAAATAAAAACTATATAAGAGCTGTAGATATTTAGTATACCAGCTAACATTAAACAGTTTTGTTTTACGTGTTACAGACACTTATTAAACTACCATTAGGATATAGCTCCCCAACTGTTTCATTGGCAAGAAATAACAGCAATAATAACAATAAAAAATATTACTAATAATACAATTCTTATTTATTTCATTATCAATTAAAACAGGCAACTTTAAAAATTAAAGGGACACTAAACCCAAACATTTTCTTTCATGATTCAGGTAGAGAATACAATTTTAAACAATATTCCAATTTACTTCTATTACTGTATCTAATTTTCTTCTTTCTCGTTAGATATCCCTTGTTGAAGAAATAGCAATGATTGTGTGATATAGTGAGCGCTGGGAAGCTTAAAAGGACTGTGAGAGTATGGATGTTTAAAAAATGCAATATATTTATTTTTTCTTGAGAAAGGCCTAGGAGGGCCGAAACGCGTTAACATACTGGTGAGCACATTTCTGATTCCATTATACTGCATCTAAGCGTTATTACACTATTGTACTTTATTTTCCCACAGATTTAGGAGGAGGATTTTGGACCTATCCGCCACATCATTGTATTTTTTTCCTTTTTGCATTTTTTTCACTTTTTTCTAATTATATCTCACGTTCACCACAGTTATTGGAGTTATTTTTGGAAGTTTTTGGGAAGAGTTTTCATTTGGAGTTAATCATCTAGGATTTTTTACACACACTAACTTATTTTTTGTGGAACACTATTTTTCTGAACACTGTGATTTTCCAAAGAGACATTTTTTAGAGATCATTCGAGAGACATTTTTTTCATCATTATTTCTTTATATAAAATACCGGATCTATCCGGTCACCTTACTGGTACTACAATTGCATTTATCCCACACTATTGTATTGTATGTGTATTGAATTTGTATCACTCACACTTTTATATTGCATTTGTACAGTTTATATTATATCACGCTAATTTCTGGTTATTATACTCCAGATTGCTGTATGTAAATATCTGTGCTCAAATTACATTTTAAAGATCACATAATATTATGATCTTAGACTGTTATTGGAGCTAACGTAACACTGGTTCCAATAGTAGGGCATTTTTAGCTAAACAGATATAGATAACACTATATCTTTTAATTTCTATCTCATGGATCCATGGAGATTTTAGGAAGATCTTAAGAAGTTTTTTAATCTGTATGTATTATACTGTATATTTTATTTGACTGTAATAAATATATTGCATTTTTTAAACATCCATACTCTCACAGTCCTTTTAAGCTTCCCAGCACTCACTATATCACACAATTATAGTCACTTCTCGAGTCCACTAGGGGACTATTGCTAGTGAGCTTAAGGCTGTAAAATACTAGCGCTCGGTCTACTATACATATGTTCGAAGAAATAGCAATGCACATGGGTGAGCCAATCACACAAAGCATCTGTGTGCAGCCACCAATCAGCAGCTACTGAGCCTATCGAGATAAGCTTTTCGGCAAAGGAAATCAAGAGAATGAAGCAAATTAGATAATAGAAGTAAATTAGAAAGTTGTTTAAAATTGCATACTCTTTCTAAATCATGAAAGAAAAAATGTGGGTTTAATGACCCTTTAAAGGGACAGTCAACACCCGACATAACAGGATCCCATATTTTGTAAACCCAAACAAAGATCCCGGCATCCCTTCTGTCTTACCTACTTCCTTCTACGAGTAATCATCCACGATACACGAGTTAATCTGATCGAAATATGGCCGCCTAATTGACTCCACCGTTACATAGCTACCTTCTTTTTTAAAGCATCCATCATTCAGAATGCAATCCTCGGTCAGAAATTCCAAACTCGTTCACGGAGTGTTGCGCATGCGCGATTGCATAGGAACCAAAAAGCGGAACTTTATTTCGCAAATATGTTTCAGCCGGATTCTATATTTAAGTCCAATTTCTAAGTATGATTTCTGACTGCTACCACAAATGCACATGCGTGATGACATATGATAAGCGTCATCAATACTTACATGAACGTGCCTGAACTGGCACAGAGATGGGGAAGAAGGATGAAGAGGAGGAGTTAGGCGGCCATATTTCACGCTGAATACTAAATATAACGTGAACGATTACTAGGACGAGTACAAAGGTAATAATTAAGGGATGCGGTACAGGCGGATCTTCAATTGGGTTTACAAAATATGGGATCCTGTTATGTCGGGTGTTGACTATCCCTTTAATGCAAAATATTTTTATAGTAACTGCTACTGTTTAATATGTAAGATACAATTGTTTTGAATGAAATGTCTGTTTAACTATTTATTAATTATAAAACATACGCTTCACTTTGACTTTTTCAGGAAGTAGAATAAAACATACACCCTTAAAGGGATAGGAAAGTCAAAATTAAACTTGCATGATTAAAACAGATCATGTTATTTTAAAAGACTTTTAAATGTACTTCTATTTTCAAAATGTGCTTTGTTCTATTAGTATCCCTCGTTTAAAAAGAATACGCACAAATCCTACACTAGTGGAAGCTAGCTGCTGATTGGTGCCTGCACACAGTTGTCTCTTGCGATTGGGTGACTAGATGTGCTCAGCTAGCTGCCAGTACTGCAATGCTGTTCCTTCAACAATGGATAACAAGATCATAAAGCAAATTTAATAAAAGTAAATTGTAAAGTTGTTTGAAATTGTATGTTCTATCCAAATCATGAAACAAAATTGTGGGGTTTTCTGTCCCTTTAAGAACATCAGATCCCAACTCTTGGAGGAAGAAAAAAAAAACTTAACCAAAAAGTGTCAAAGTACAAGAGAGACAGTCTTCTGATCAGAATGACATACTGACTAGCACACCAGGTGTGTAATGCACACCTATCACAGGGCAAACATGGGAGAGGCGTGGGTTACTTATGATACATTGTTAATGATGAAACCTCACCAGCATCAGTACATATAAAAGACTACAAAGCTGCCGGGGAAGAACCAACAGTCATAAAATCATTCAACCGCCTTACACACCTGATACTTTCATAGGATACAGAAATCATTCATGCATTGGGTTCTGAAACAATAGCAGTAGAACGGATTCACAAGGCAGGGTTACTGATTCCATGACTCTTTTTTTTTTACCTTTTCTAATATTATTCTAGACAAACAATTTTCAAATGATTTTTTTGGGGTTATTTATCGTTTGAATAGTTTCTTTCATTTATTTTCGCAAGAGAATTAAACAGGTTTAATTATACTGCAAATTTTATAGTGCAGGTTTATTTGAAATATAAAAAACAGTGAGGAGCCAGCCACCTTTTTGTTTAGGTGCCAGACAATAAAGAGAGGGGGCTCTATTCATTCATCATATGTGGGGTAGACAAGGTTCCCCCTCATGAAGCTCGTCTGCCCAGCATCGCATCAAGCGAGCACCCTAAAATGCATGCATTTATAATTGCACCTGTGCAATGCCGCCCTGCTGTCAATCATCCTGATCCAATGGATTAACTCGGGCACAAGCCTAATAACGCAGAGGCCCCACAGCTTAATATATGGGGCCCATAGGACGTGTAGAATAATCAAATACTTTAGGAGCCTGAAACGAAGAGCAATGGGTCCCTGGTGCCCACAATTTATAAAGAACTCAGGCATGAAAGTCAAAGTAAACTTTTATGATTCAGATAAAGCAAGTAATTTAATGACATTTTTACATTAACTTCTGTTATAAAATGTACTTCGCTCTCTTGGCTTTTGATGCATGAAGAATTGAAACATATCCTCAGCAGCAGCAATACTGGGAACTAGAGCTGGCGATTGGTGGCTACACACATTGGTCTATAGTCACTGGCTCACCAGATGTGTTCAGCTAGCTCCCAGTAAAGAATCGCTGCTCTGGAGCTGACTTTAACTATGTGTTTAAAACACTTCCATGGGTTAAAAGCAGTGTTATTTGCAAGTAAAAGTGCAATAATAAAATGATCCAAAATATCAGAGTTGTTTCTTCAAATTACCATTTAACCCCTGAACTACCAGGAATTCCAGCAAAAAACTTGCCCAAAATACTTAAGAATTTTTAGCATTATTTGCTATCACTCTATATCACTGGTTTTCAAACCTGTCCTCAGGCCTCCCTCCCCAACAGGCCAAGTTTTCAGGATTACCAATATATATATATATTTTTTTAGTCGACAACCCAAGGTATTGAGCTAGGCCGCTTTTGGTATATTTCATGTCACTGTTTCGCCGCCAAATGGGACCATAAAAAAAAATGGAAGAAAAAAATAAAAATAAAATTACTTTTCACTAACTTTGTGTTTCTCACTGAAATTATTTGCACACAGCTTGTGCAGTTATAACACAAATGTATGTTAAAGTTTCTCTGGGGTCCCCTTTGTTCAGAAGTGGTAGAAATATGCATGACTTTGCCATTGCTTTTCGGTAATTAGAAAGCCTGCTAATTGCAGCCGCACACCATACTTCTAAAATTCCTGGCAGTTAAGGGGTTAATTAGTCCCTCCCACCTCCCTGATCCCTCCCAAACAGCTCCCCCCCCCCCCACACATACATTTTTTTCTGTAGTGTAGTGGACCCCCCACCCTAATTTTTTTTCTTTCTGTAGTGTAGCGTCCCTTACCTCCCTCTCTGTTCCAAACTGTATTTCTGCAGTGTAGGGCCACTCACACTCCCTCCCTCTCCTTTCTGCCTCTGCACCTCCTACCAGCACTGAAGGAGATCGTTACAGACCGTGTCACTGTCTAACGATATAGCAGTCTGCACTCAGTTGGTAACGAAGCACCGATCATGCTCTGCTACCTTACGAGGACAGATTGCCTGCAACTCAGGAACAGCAGTCCCGGCTGTAAAGTGACTGCCATAGCTTCCTGAAGCTGTGACGTATATAAAATACGTTATACAGTACGATGGGCTTCGCACCGCATGCAGTCTATATACGTCGTATTGGGTTAAGGGTTTAAAAAGGGTAACTATATTTACTAATATTTTACTTTATTATTCTTTTTATAGGCAGTCTTGATATTTGGTCTCTAATATCTTTATTACATTTATTGGTGGGTAAATGTAAGCCTCTATTAAACAAGTGCTATCCATGGTGCTGAACCTAAAATGGGCTGGCTGCTAAGATTTACATTCCTGCTTTTAAAATAAAGATAGCAAGAGAACGAAGAAAAATTGATAGTAGGAGTAAATTATAAAGTTGCTTAAAATTACATGCTCTATCTGAATCACGAGAAGAAAAAATTGGGGTCAGTGTCCCTTTAAGGAATAAAAAAAGTAACTATTGGCAACTATTGTGTAAGCAACAGCATGTGGAACTCATAAGCTTTCCCAGTGACACCAATCAGGTGACGCAGATCCTGAGGACAGATTTTATTTCAAGTATGTGAGTTCATAAAACTCCAGGGTACTAAATAGCCCTGACTCTTTCAAAAATTATGACACATCTTTTAACGTTTTAACACTTTGTTGCCACAAATGCATCACTGGGTAAACCCAGGTGCTTGACATCCTATTTAAAAGAAAACATTATTGATAAGTTGGGCTAAATTCCCAGATGCTTGTTAGGTTGCCGAGGGTCCTTGTTAAGGCGAGTCAATGTTCAAAATTCATTAAAGGGACAGTATACACTAATTTTCATTTAACTGCATGTAATAGACACTACTATAAAGAAGAATATGCACTGATGCTGATCTAAAAAAAAATCCAGTATAAAACATTTTAAAAAACCTACTTATAAGCTCCCAGTTTAGCACTGTTGATTAGGTTAGTCTGTGACACCCACTGAAAAGGGCTGGGTAAACAAAAAGTGCAGACACTCCCCACCTCCCCCCTTCCCTGCATATGAAAAAAAAGACAGATAACAAACAGGAGCCTGCAGGAGTCTGTACACGCGTGTATACATCAAACTATGGGGCTTGGTTAGGAGTCTGAAAACCAGCACAATGTTCTTAAAAATAAGCAAAACTATACATTTTTATAAAAATATTACCAGATTGGCTATATAAATGGATCATCTACAAAACATTTATGCAAAGAAAAATCTAGTGTACAAATGTCCCTTTAAGGTTTATTTACCCTATCTTTTCTATCCAACTAGTGTTGCTGTTATTACCATATAAAATTGTGTTAAATGGCCAATAAATATTAGGCATGTGCATTTGGAGGTTTCGGATGCCACTAAATTTGGAAGGCGGCTGCTGGCGGTGTTCAGATCTTTTCGAAGACTGATTTCTGCTTGTGAAGGTTTAACACACTAAGATCTGGAACTGCAGAGATCTTAGCATGTTGCACTTTCACAAGCAGAAATCCGGCTCCAAAAAGAGCGAAAATCTGCAAGTGGTCACCTTCTTCCGCAGTCGGAAGCATCCGTATCCTCTGAATGCACATGCCTACATGATAACTCAGATAAACGCGAACCCCTAGAAATGTGGAAAAACAAATACAACCACAACACTTTGGAAACAAGTTTGCGAAATGGAATCTCTAAATTTGTGTAATTTTTTTAAAAATATTTGCACGTCTGTTATATTAAAAAGTAGTTTAGTTGTATAGAACAGTAGCTTACAGATGTGAAAAAGGGGTTTAAAATCACTGTTCTGAGGCGCTCACAACATGGTCAGGATTTTTCATTTAAACCGTGACTCAGCATGTGGGATTTAGTAAGACAATTGCCCGTGTGTGATATCTTGTCTCATGGTCGTGCCTCACAAAAACAAAGCTGACAAGTTTGTCTTCATTTTTTTGATTTTTTTTCTCATGTTTTCTCCTTTGTACATGTTTGTGTAGACTGTTTAAAGGGACACTGAACCCATTTTTTTCTTTAAATGATTCAGATAGAGCATGCACTTTTAAGCAACTTTCTAATTTACTCCTATAATCAATTTTTGATCGTTCTCTTGCTATCTTTATTTAAAAAGCAGGAATGTGATGCATAGTCGGCCCATTTTTGGTTGAGAACCTGGGTTATACATGCTAATTGGTGGGTAGATATAAGCCTCCAATAAGCAAGCGCTATCCATGGTGCTGAACCTAAAATAGGCTGGCTACTAAGATTTACATTCCTGCTTTTAAAATAAAGATAGTAAGAGAACAAAGAAAAATTGATAATAGGCGTAAATTAGAAAGTTGCTTAAAATGTCATGCTCTTTCTGAATTATGAAAGAAAAAATATGGGTTCAGTGTCCCATTAACACAGACGGCTTTTTCTCTGTGTAATTTTTTTTAGACTGTGTTAAAACATTTTTAGTGATGCCTTGACAGTTTAAGTGGTTCTATGCTGCGAGAGATATCACATGTGAAAGTGAACTATTTACTTTTTTTCCCAATTAAAAGTGATTCTAAACTATTGTAGTTTAATATCCAGTATATAAGACAAAAATTAAGTATGAGAAATGCGGGTGGAGAAATAGTGCGATGTTCATTATCACTAAATATTTTACAAAGGAAGCGTCTTCAAATATTTTAATAAATTAAAGTGCCCCTGTTTATATAAATAATTTTATATATTGTACAGTATATTAAACTACAATAGTTTACAATCACTTTAATGCACAATACAAATTTAAACTTTCACGATTTACTGAAAGCATGAATTAAAGAAAAAGATCCAATTCACTTTTATTATCATATTTACTGTGAATTCTTGGTATCTTTTGTTTGATGTGTATACCTAAGTAGACTTAGGATATGTATATTTTTGTCTTGAGCACTATTCAACAGCAGCGTTTGAAAAATTGCAGCAAACATTTTTGTAAACACTGCTGCCATAAGGATTTAAAACCTGTACTCTCCTAAGCCTTTGTAGATATGCTTGCTTTTTTTATTTACATGCTTAGTCTAAATCATGAATTTAATAGGGGGTATTTAAAAATGCTTCACAATTTTTGTATGCGCTTTTTGTATATTCTGTTAAATTGATGTTCCTATGTTGGATAAATCATCTTCTCCTTTTTAAGGTTTGCGGAAATTTATGTCAAACTGCAGCCCCAACAGTCAGGAGGCATAAAAACAACTTACCACGACAGTATAAATAGATGTTGAAATGTTACAAGAGCGTACCGAGGTACCAATAGGTAGATTGGGATCTTCCAGTAGATCCCGAAGGCGCTGATGGTAGATCGCGGCCGATGTGGTCGAGTTACACGATCTCAACACTGGGGAGTGAGTAGAGTATGGTTGCTAGGGATACCGCTTCATCTACCGCATTGTCTGAAGGAGCAGGTCATTTAACAGTCTGATGGTCGGATACGAAAAGTGGTACAGGATTGGATCTTGAGGGACATCAATTTCAACCAATCAATGTAGATGATTTTTGAACGACAATACAATTGGCCTATTAAAAGCATGGTTGAGTGAGTACTATCCCAATGGATATGACGGCATAGTATAGTTAGGAGGGTAAGCGTGAATAGATAGAAAAAAGTAAAGGCAGAGGCTGCTATGCTATACTAAAGGAATAAGTCTGATTGACGTCTGGCAAATGAACGTGTTGACCCGGTAAGAAATGGTCTGCATGGCGCGCTATTGAAATGTATTTGTGTAAGCCTCACTGGGTCATATCAGGCCAAGCCCATGGCGCAAAAGTAAAGGGGGTCAGTGGCAGTAATTTGAATGCAGCGTTTTGTAACATGGCACAAGGGGTTGCTCCTGTTAACCCGAATTAAAGTCAGTGATACTTTTGTCGTCAGGATTAATATGTTGTATCTTTATGCTTTTGCACTTCCATGTGTTGCTAAATCATGCTTAAAAGGGATATTAAACACATTTTTTTCATGATTCAGATATAGAACATGCAATTTTAAACAACTTTTTTAATTTACTCCTATCATCAATTTTTCTTCATTCTCTTGGTATCTTTATTTAAAAAAGCAAGAATGTAGGCTTAGGAGCGGGTCCATTTTTAGTGGGTAGGTCTCGTTGAGCTGGTCATTTGAAAAAGTAGACCCCAACACAAAAAAATGTGGGCACCCCTGGTCTAGAGCACAACATACATAAAAAAAAGACACATTAACAAGACAGATGAACACTCTTGAGGCTACCTCAGTATTTTCTCGTGAAAATTAGTTGTTTCAATAAAAGATAATAAAGAGACGTATGGTTCATGATAAAAGTATTTTATAGACAGATACAGTGAGTACCCCACAAAAAAAGCCCTGGATAGATAGACCCTATATCAGAATCTCAAGAGTTTAAATTTTGACTTCCATTTCCCTTTAATGGTCTAAAAATTATACTAAATCTATAAACCTACTCAGTGGCACCTCCTTCCTCCGGATATGAACAGTGTCCCCCACAGAGTGACCTCTGACACTCTGCAGGCGATAGTGTCTGCTAGGTCCATATGTGCAGGAGGGGGCTGTGCTAGCCATGTTTTACTATCACTAGAGAGAGTCAACACAAAAAACTTGTTCTGACATCATACATGGTTCATTTAGTAAGGAAATGAGAGCTCTGCACACATTATTTCCTGCTACATTCAATAAGATTTAATAGTGGCGTTTACTTCTTCACACATAATTTCTACTAAACAGTGATAGCAAAGGACAGCCAACATCATCATCTTGAGCAGCAATTCATTCTTCTTAGTGCCACCAAGAATAACATAAGCCATAAAAGAATCCAAAATGTTTGGTGCCAGGAAAGGAATTATAGGAGCCACGACTACCTTGGTATCAGTATCTGACAGTCTGTTCTGTATTAACAATTTTAACACATAACACATCTGTTCTCCATCTTCACTCACCTTTGTCCTCTTAAACTACTTTTCCCCACTACAGTAAACTTTAGTTACAGCGTTTTTTTTTAACAATTTCCTTACCAAAGGGGCTAAATACATAGTCAGTGTTGTAGTGCAGTGCCATTCTAGTTGAGGCTAAAGCTGGTAAGCAAATGAGAAACATACATACACACGTATGCTCCAGTAACTGGAATGTCCTCAGCTGGTTCAACAGATATGTTAAGCCAGCTCCCAGTAGTGCATTGCTGCTCTGGGGCTAACTATATGTTTAACCACAGAGAATTTTCGGTTTACACTTTACATCTTTAAAGGGACACTGAACCATATTTTTTTCTTTTGTGATTCAGATAGAGCATGCAATTTTAAGCAACTTTCTAATTTACTCCTATTATCAATTTTTCTTCGTCCTCTTGCTATCTTTATTTGAAAAAGAAGGCATCTAAGTTAAGGAGCCAGACAATTTTTGGTTAAGAACCATGGACTGCACTTTTTTATTGGTGGGTGAATTTATCCACAAATAAGCAAGAACAACCCAGGTTGTTCACCAAAAATGGGCCGGCATCTAAACTTACATTCTTGCTTTTCAAATAAAGATACCAATAGGAGTAAATTAGAAAGTTGCTTAAAACTGCATGCTCTATCTGAATCATAAAAGAAAAAATGTGGGTTCAGTGTCCCTTTAACATTTTCAAAAAGGACCAAACACATAGTAAAATAAGGGAATTTTGTTTCAGAATTAAAATGATCTGCAGAAGTAAGAGTTTTTTTGTTTTTTTTTTAAACAAAAGAATGTCTCACAAAAAAAACAAATAAAATGTTAACTGTATAGTGCAGTTCTTGTTAATATTTGGGATTTCTAAATGATAGTGGGAAGCACAGCAAAGCATTTAAACACTTAGGGCTAAATTACAAGTGGAGCACTAATTTATCGCGTGCCCGTAAATGGGCAAATTCACGCTTTTACGGACGTGATGAATAACCAGCCATTACATTAGTGCTTTGAAAATTAACTAGAGATCAGCTCTCTGGTTAATTTTCCAAAAGTGCCCCTAAATAAATTTTATTTAAAAAAAATGTAACAAGCAGTTTTTAAAGGTTAAAGTTGGCGGGTGTGGGGTGAAAAGTACCTTTACATTGCGATTTATGGGGAACTGTGTGTTCCCTGTAAAATATATGTATATGCTTATATACCTATATATTTGTGTGTGAATATGTGTATTTACACATAAACACACATATGTATATATATTCTTATACATATTTAACATTTGCTGCCCATAGCGGTGCGACTTGCCCCCTTTGCTGCACTAGGTTTTCATGTTGTGTCTCACGGCAAAAGAACGAGGCTCCCATTGGAGCCTATGGAAGTGCGCTCTTGTGAGCCCAAAGCTTCCGTGCAATGCGAATGCGAACTTGCAACAAATGTGCACTGGTATTACTAAGTGGAGCGCAAATAACACACTTGCGAAAGTGATATTTTGCGCTCCACTTGTAATCTAGCCCTCAACTGTAAGCTTTTCATATATAAGACTGAATACTTGTTCCCTCTGTGAAAAGCATAATTGGGCTAAAAGAAACTACTCCCAGTTGGTAAAAAGGGCAGGATTGTTTCTCTGTGTGTATTTGAAAACTTGTTTTCCCCTGTACCTTTAAAAACTAGAGATTAGACACAGAAACAAAACTTACTTGAAACATAAAAAAAGAAAGATTTGAACAAATAAGAAAAAAAAAGGCTAATCGAGTCTGACCACATTACAGACCTACCAACCCTTTCAGCAGCCAATATACAGTATGTAATGCAAACAAACACAATCAAACTAACTGCCATGATTCACTAGTCCAACCAAGTGTGTCACAGCAAAGGCACAGAATTTCTTAATTATCAAAATGATTCTTGATATTAATTCGTATGCTTCATATTTGCTGTAAATGATATGTAAATATTCATGCACCAGCAACCTCAGATCTTCCCCAAGCTAACTTTGCCATTTGCACTTCTCGTTTGTGCTCTGCACTTTTATTCCCTGAATAATTTCTTAATTTAGTTATTTGTGCAAAGAATATATTCGTTTAAGATAATTACAAATACAACTGAATAACCTGCATTAGTCTTAACCTGCAGCACACACAAGATTGAGGGCTATGAAGAGTTAAAAGTAGATGTTAAGATGGATTTAAAATATTAATACGCTCTGAGCTGTTTTTAGCTTATTTTATGCAGTAGGGTTACGTTACAAACCTCTTAAGCAAGAGTGTTGTTATAGTAAAAGAACGTAAACATGAAGTTTTGTTATATCAGTTTAACTGAATTTGTTAACCCCTTAGCTGTAATAGAGCGTGTTGCAGGAGAGGATGTTTTACACCTAGGATTTAGGTTTCACTGAAGTGTGCTATTATATGGGCAAGGTTCAGAGCCACTGGAGTATATAAAAATGCAAAGGGCAGCTAAAGTAAACACAGTAATGCTTATTCAAACAACAAGCCTGCCAATAAGTCTTTTGACTTGCCTTGTACAAGGGTATATGGTGATAGACTTTGTGATTGTAATGAAGCAGCTTCTTGTAGGAGGGAAAATATCTAAAGAATCGCACAAAGCATTATGTGCATATATGTCAAAGCCAAAAAAAACTTAAAGAGACATAAAGCCCCTATTTTTCTTTCATGATTCTTATAGAGCAGGCACTTTTTTAAACAACTTTATCATTTACTTCTATTATCAAATTCTCTTCGCTCTCTTGATATCTTTTTTTGAAGAATCAGGGACGTAAGCTAAGGAGCATGAATTGTATCCATTTGCAAGAGCTCTAGATGACAACACTATTTCCTGCCATGTAGTGTTCCAGACACCAACCTAGGTATCTCTTCAACAAAGAATATCATGGGAATGAAGCACAATTTTTAATAGAAGAAACTTTTTTAAATTGTATGCTCTGCCTGAATCACAAAATATTTTTTGGAGTTTCATATTCCTTTAAAGGATACAATAAACAGTTTGAGATTGTAAAATAAAATGTTTAATCACGTGTACTAAAAATAAACGTTGCAATATGCTTTCAATATTTATTTTGTCCCATTTTCCCGACATTTTACTTTTTGGTTTTCTCAATCACATGATGCAACTAACTGCGATATGAAGCTGCAATTTTTTATCTAAACAATGCTACCGCCATCATTCTACTGGTTTGGCTTCAGTCCTGAGGTGTGCACAGACATTGAAGGTGGCGGACTAGCAGGGCTCTTTTTTCTGGCCTATTCCGTCTGCAGTGCAAATTGCAAAAGGGAATAAGCCGCTGTTTTGAGCAGTTAAATGATTTTTTTAATGTAAAATGTATCTTTAACAAATATTTTAATAAAATTGCAATATTTCATTAAAAAAGTATGATTTTTTTTTTCATATCGCACAGCCCTATTAGATATAAAACCAGCAATAAAAGAGAGTGTGCAACAAAGCCTAAGTGGAAACCCTATTAGTTACTTAGCATTCCTATATTTCACACAGCCTTGTTTGCACACTCTTATTGCCTGTTTTATGTATGTTTCTAATTATCCTCAGCAGAAGCGAAGCAATGCACTATTGGGAGCTAGAGGATAAGATTACTTTAGAAACTACTTTTTAGAAAGTAAACCTTTACACTTACATTTTTTTTTTTTTTTTTAAATCTACATATTCTCAGGCTAATCTTTGCTTTGAATAAATCATATCTAGCATTCACTTAATGTTAAATATCCCTTTAAAAAATAAAAAAAAACTAATAGATTTTTAAATGACTCTCTTTTAGATGAAATAAAGAAAATGTCTGTGTATCATAAACAAACAAGAACAATTACATGACAGCTAAAATCAGGTGTCCCTGTTCTTTGTACAAAACTTAATATAGGCGACAAAAGGTTATACCACCTGTTCTCCGTTCCCATACATTAAACTATATAGCTTAAAACAGAGAAAAGAACAAGCATGAAATAATGAAGAAAGAAAAGCCGTAAAGGTATAATGTATTGCTTCCTATCCAGTCATCTACTGCCAAAATGCCCCATTTAAAAATATGCATGGTTTAATTTCACACGTTAAATGAAAACAACCGGTTTCTGAAGCAGTAAATCCAGTCTTCTATCTTAGGTTATTCGTAGGCCAGATTGATACAGCCTTAGGAAGTTTCTCCTTTATCAGAGTGCCCCCAGGGGCATAGACATTGGCTGACTGAGGCTATACTGTACATGTAGAGGGCTTCAATCACCAGGAACACAAATACAAAGAGAATCTGCCAATTAACCCCTTAACGACTGAGGACGTGCAGGGTACGTCCTCAGAAAAAAGGCAGTTAATGCCTGAGAACGTACCCTGCACGTCCTCAGTGTGGAAAGCAGCTGGAAGCGATCCTGCTCGCTTCCAGCTGCTTTCCGGTTATTGCAGTGATGCCTCGATATGGAGGCATCCTGCAATAACCTTTTTAAGTAATCCGGTGCAGAGAGAGCCACTCTGTGGCCCTCTCTGCACCGGAGATCGGTGGCTACCTGCGTTGGTGGGTGGGAGCCGGACCGGGAGGCGGGTGGCGGCCATCGATGGCCCTGTGGAAGTGAAGGGGGGCGGGATCGTGGGCGGGGGTGGCTGGGGGCGCGCACGGGCGCGCGCGCGTGCACGGGAGGGTGGGGGCGGGCGCGTGCACGGGGAGGGAGCGGGTGGGAACCGCTACACTGCAGAAAATGTGCAAATAAAAAAGATTAAAAAAATCGAAAAATAAAATAATCATCAAAGTGGTGGGGGTTTGTCTGGGTGGGGGGGGTGTCTGGGTGGGGGGGGGGGGGAAGCTACACTACAGAAAAAAAAAAAAGAGAAAAAAAAACACTTTTTATTGTAAACTGGGTACTGGCAGACAGCTGCCAGTACCCAAGATGGCCCCCAATAAGGCAGAGGGGAGGGTTAGAGAGCGGTTTTGGGGGGGATCAGGGAGGTTGGGGGCTAAGGGGGGGATCCTACACAGTAGCATATGTAAATATGCTAAAAAAAATTTTAATTTTTTTTTTAAAACCCTTTTATTTTAGTACTGGCAGACTTTCTGCCAGTACTTAAGATGGCGGGGACAATTGTGGGGTGGGGGAGGGAAGGGAGCTGTTTGGGAGGGATCAGGGGGTGGGATGTGTCAGATGGGAGGCTGATCTCTACACTAAAGCTAAAATTAACCCTGCAAGCTCACTACAAACTCCCTAATTAACCCTTTCACTGCTAGCCATAATACACGTGTGAGGCGCAACAGGATTTAGTGGCCTTCTAATTACCAGAAAGCAACGCCAAAGTCATATATGTCTGCTATTTCTGAACAAAGGGGATCCCAGACAAGCATTTACAACCATTTGTGCCATAATTGCACAAGCTGTTTGTAAATGATTTCAGTGAGAAGCCTAAAATTGTGAAAAATTTTACGTTTTTTTTAATTTGATCGCATTTGGCGGTGAAATGGTGGCATGAAATATACCAAAATGTGCCTAGATCAATACTTGGGGTTGTCTACTACACTACACTAAAGCTAAAATTAACCCTACAAGTTCCCTAAAAGCTCCCTAATTAACCCCTTAACTGCTGGGCATGATACACTTGTGGTGCGCAGTGGCATTTAGCGGCCTTCTAATTACCAAAAAGCAACGCCAAAGCCATATATGTGTGCTATTTATGAACAAAGGGGATCCCAGAGAAGAATTTACAACCATTTATGCCATAATTGCACAAGTTGTTTGTAAATAATTTCAGTGAGAAACCTAAAGTTTGTGAAAAAATTTGTGAAAAAGTGAACAATTTTTTGTATTTGATCGCATTTGGCGGTGAAATGGTGGCATGAAATATACCAAAATTGGCCTAGATCAATACTTTGGGATGTCTACTAAAAAAAAATATATAAATGTCAAGGGATATTCAGATATTCCTGAAAGATATCAGTGTTCTAAATGTGACTAGCGCTAATTTTGGAAAAACATGGTTTGGAAATAGCAAAGTGCTACTTGTATTTATGGCCCTATAACTTGCAAAAAAAGCAAAGAACATGTAAACATTGGGTATTTCTAAACTCAGGACAAAATTTAGAAACTATTTAGCATGGGTGTTTTTTGGTGGTTTTAGATATGTAACAGATTTTGGGGGTCAAAGTTAGAAAAAGTGTGTTTTTTTCCATTTTTCCTCATATTTTATCATTTTTTTTATAGTAAATTATAAGATATGATGAAAATAATGGTATCTTTAGAAAGTCCATTTAATGGCGAGAAAAACGGTATATAATATGTGTGGGTACAGTAAATGAGTAAGAAGAAAATTACAGCTAAACACAAACACCGCAAAAATGTAAAAATAGCCTTGGTCCCAAACGGACAGAAAATGGAAAAGTGCTCTGGTCACTAAGGGGTTAAACAATAATAAAAATGAAATTTTTCAAAATGAATATTTAGGTAGTAGATGATGGGCTGCAAGTAATATGTTTAAAGGGAAATTCTAGCACAAAAAATAAATGCTATCTGCTTGACCATCTTATTTCTATATAAATTCCCTTCTCTTACTATGGGCCTGATGATCTAAAGCTCTGCACTCAGGTGAGATCATTCAAAACGCCTCTCAAATTATTTTAGAAAGGCAACATTTAACCGAGAGCTGTTTATCTAGCTATGCAAGGTACTGGCTGTGAAGGTGAGACAAATGCATTGCAATATAATGCTCAAAAATATATTGTGTGATTTCTTTCCATGCTTGTGAGATTTTAATCATCGGGCACCACGTGTGTAATGACTGCTAAAGGCTTGAGCACATAAAATGTTATACTCCTGTTAAAATCCAAACAAGAATATGGCAGATGACTAGAAAATACTTGTGCAGTGTTCACCACAGAATATTTGCCAGCTGGGTAGCATTTTGAAGTAGCTGGGTGGGGGCAGAGTAATATTTTCTAATATTATTTTCAGCTATCCAAAGCACACATTAATTGCAAAATTTAACATAAACGTTTTAATGATAATTTGTGCAATAAAAATTAAACATTGTATATATTGGCTAATTTTAGCTTAATATTGGCTACAAATTTAGTCAGATGGTACACCTGCTAAAAAGGTCGTGGGGAGAACACTGGTGTGCAAACAGCCTTTGATTGGCTGACCATGCTGGAGTAGCAGATGAGCTTAACTGACTAGAGAGACCAGAATGTGTTTCAAAATAAAAATAGCTAATGGAATAGAGCACTTTATTTCTGCATTTTTTCCTCTTTAACTGTAATAGATAACATCCAAACCTTCCCTTATCATGGAAAAACATTTTACAAAAAAAAGTAGGACTTAATTGTACTTTCACATTTGTTCACAATTTTCTTTTTCTACAGCCTGAAGAATACGTAGGGCTCTTTTATTACCTGGAAAGCACACACACACACAAAAACTTACTCAACAGGAGTGCACAGCTTGATAAACCAGTAGAACTAGTATAATGGTCAATCCAAGTAAATCAATACAGTAGTCATTTTTTTTACTACTCTAGAAACTTACAAAACATATGAATTAGAAACTTGTCCTTTGTACATGAGAGAGAAAAAATAAAATACTTTTATTATACCTACAATAGGAAGATGTTGACAACTAGCTCACATAATAGATTATCAGTAGAAATCAATGGTGCATACAGTACACAGCATTTTTTTTTATGATGTCATGGCAAAGAAGCCTAAGGCAACGCTTGAATTTAATGCTTTTAAAAGATGAAGTTGTGACAGTTTCCACAACAATTGCCAATGGGACAATTTATTTTGCAGTTGTTACCGTATCAAGTAAATCTCTTATCAAGAGTTCCGCCTACACACAAAGAAAACAAGCATGTTTAACAGCCATTACTAAGTGTCTAGTGTTCCGTTTTAAAAATATACATTAGGATATACTATGTACTTAACATTCCGTTTATCTTTATAAAACAAAGCAAAAATAAAAAATCATTACAGATCGTTATAAAAAAAATGAAATCTTTGTAAAGCACTACACATACTAGAACATCATTAAAAGGGATAGGAAAGCCAAAATTAAACTTGCAGGATTCAGATAGAGCATGTAATTTTAAGACACTTAAATGCACTTCTATTTTCAAATATGCTTCTTTCTCTAGGTATCCCTTGTTGAAAAAGAATATGCACATGTCCTAAACTAGTGGGCGCTAGCTGCTGATTGGTGAGCCACATTTGTCTCTTGTGATTGGCTAACTAGATGTGTTCAGCTAGCTGTCAGTAGTGCAATGATGTTCCTTAAGCAAAGGATAACAAAATAATAAAGGAGATTTGATAATAGAACTAAATTAGAAACTTTAAAATGTATGTTCTAACCAAATCATGAAAGAAATTTTTGGGGTTTTCTGTCCCTTTTTTTTTTTCTTTCATGATTCAGATAGAAAATAAAATTTAAAAAAACTTCATTCTCTTAGTGTACTTTGCTGAAGGAGCAGTAATGCACTTCCAGGAGATAGCTGACCACATCTGGCGAGCCAAGAACAAGAGGAATATATGCGGCTACCAATCAGAAGCTAGCTCCGAATTGTGTATTGCCGCTCTTGAGCCTATCTAGGTATGCTTTTAACAAAGGATACCAAGAAAACAAAGCAAATTAGGATGATAGAAGTAAATTGAAAGTTGTTTAAACTGCATGTTCTATTTGAATCATAAAAGTTTAAATTTGACTTTACTTTCCCTTTAAACATACTAACATTTTAAAATAACTAGTTTTATTATGTACTAAAAGAATAAAAAAAAAAAAAAGGAGATGCAGTGTGGAATGGGCAGGAAAACAGGTAACTTTACATTTGTAATACAAAGAAGCAACCCACAACAATAACAAAAATATGCGTCCAATTATAGAATTGAATTGATTAATTACTATTTATGCATTATTACAATTTCCCTTTAAAGCAGTGTAGAGTATTTTAACCATTCACCAGAACACAACAGCTTTCTTCAAGACAACAGGTAATACCTCACAGACCACTGCAATAAAGCGAGTCACACAAATGTTTTGGTTTACCAGTGAATATAAAAGTTATGTTTACACTATACTGTAGTCTATTAACCCTTTCGTGACAGGGTTAAAGTGTCTACATCGGAACACCTGTTCCGATGTAGACAAATTGAAACTACGCGATCGTGCATACGATCGCGAGATTTCAATTATTGGATCGCATCTGGGGGGCGTCCCTACAACCCTAGGAACGCCCTCCAGACCGCGATCAAGTCCTTGAAGCGCAGAAGGCTTCAGGACAGCCGTTTGATATGACGTTCTATTCCGTCATAACGGCTTTAAAGCCCAGTGTAAATATGACGGAATAGAACGGCATAACGGCGTTAAAAGGTTAAGTGTCTAAAAAACAGTGTACATATCTTAATTAAAAAAACACTTTATTGCTAAAAAAAAAAGCAAACCATTAACTAAACCTTTAGCGAGTTGTAATATTTGTATACATGTGTATTAAAAGTAATGGTAAATCCTAGCATTTGAGAAACGCTAGGATTTACCATTGGAACAAATAAAGGGCACTTTCAGTAATGAAGCAATATCTGGGAAGCTCAATAAAGTGAGGTACGCCTGTATCCACGAACTAAATACATTTTCAAAAACAAATATTCACCTAAAGCTGGATCACCTTTTTCGGTTTAGGTAGATGATAGTGTAGACCCATCTAAAATGATTACATAGCTACAAAATGCAGTAGGTTACTCTGGCAGCCAAGTAAAGATTACATCTCTTGAATTTACTCTTACAGACTTCAATCATGCATGATAAATCTCACCCACAAAACCATGACACAGGATTTTTTTTATTACCCTTATTTCTCAATTATATTTTTCAGAAAATATACCTATTTTATGAGCAGCAATAATACAATGAGATGTTTTTATTACAAATATATTATTACTTTTCAGGACATTTTATAATACTATTAAAATGCTTTCAATAAAATATTTTATCACTATACAGGATAAATATAAAGGCACAGTGTATTCTACACGTCATACAAATGAATACGTATCTTAATCTAAATGTGTCCTGCTAAAGCAGCTGTGTATTTTGAATAGTGAATACCTTGCAATCTAATCATAATGACATAATTGATCGAGTAGAACATCTCTTGATCAGTATAATTACTATGGCGCTTTAAAGCCAAACATTACATTCAGCCTTACCCAGGGCCACTTCGCAAGCCTTCTTAAGCTGGGAATTCTGGGCCCGCTTCACATCCTTATCAGCCAGGATTTTCTCTAGAGCCCGTGACAGAAACATAGTTTTTGTCTTGTTCCCTTCTTCTCTGTTCTGCATGTCACGCCAGCAGCTGCTCTCTACTTGCCCCCTTCCCTTGCACTACTGATGAATGAGACAGCTTCAGATGGATCAAAAGGATAGCCGTATGCAACCCCATCAGGAAGTCAGCACTGCGCCGCCATCTTGGAAGCTGTCAGATGACTCGCTTAGCCACGCCCATTTCCATGCTGGCATCCAAAGGTCTCATAAGTTTGGGAAGCGGAGAGGGCGGGGCCTGAGAGTTTGACAGGAGGGCAAGGTAAACTGTCACATGAAGGTGAGTGGTCTGTTGTGGTGACGTCATTGATGTGTCATTAGTGTGCGAAGTTTGCGAACGCCGTTCAGCTTTGTTTCACAGAAATATGTATTGCACATGTGAAAAAGCTTTAGTCAAACGTGCTGAAACTAGATATAAGACAATGTTAAAGGGACTTTATACACTAGATTGTTATTTGCATAAATGTTTTGTAGATGATCCATTTATATAGCCAATCTGGGTGTGTTTTTGTAAAAATGTATAGTTTTGCTTATCTTTAAATAGCTGCTGATTTTCAGACTCCTAGCTAATTACCGTTTTAGTTGTATACGATGTATACAGACTTCAGACTTTGTATAATGCGTCTTTTTATATGCAGGGGAGGTGGGAAGGTTCTGCTATTAACCCCTTTCAGTGGATGTCCCAGGCTTATTTTATTAACTGTTAAATTGGGAGCAAGTTTTTAAAAGGTTTTACACTGGATTTTTAGATCAGCATCTGTGCATATTCTTCTTTACAGTAGTGTCTATTACATGCAGTTAAGTGAAAATTTGTGTATACTGTCCCTTTAAAGTGAAAGTAAATCCTAGCGTTTTACAAATGCTAGGATTGACTATTGAAACAAATAAAGGGGACTTTCATTCATGAAGTATAAGATACTAAATGTAGAAAGCTCCTTTATTTGTTTTAATCGATCGCCGTTCTTAGCTGCTACAGCAGCCCACGGCTAAAAAATTTTTTTGCTAAGAGGTGACGTTTTTACCTCTAAGCCAATAGCCGTGCAGTAAATCCGGCTCCCATGGGCGCCAAGCCGGATTTACCGCACGGCTATTGGCTAAAAGCTGAAAACGTCACCTCTTAGCATACAATTTTTTTAGCTGTAGCAGCCAAGAACGGCGATCGATTGAAACAAATAAAGAAGCTTTCTACATGATGTATCTTATACTTCATGAATGAAAGTCCCCTTTATTTGTTTCAATAGTCAATCCTAGCTTTTGTACAATGCTAGGATTTACTTTCACTTTAAGTTAAAGCTGTGTGAACTGATTTTTAAACTGAAAGGAAGTACTTGCTTGTGCACAACTCCTCCAGACAGATTTCTCAGTGGTTGATAAGGGGGTCTCCCACAGCTCTGTTGGTTGGCAGTGACACATCTCCACAAGCATAAAACCAAATGTATTTTTCAGCACAAGAACTTTGCATATTTTACACTGATTATTTAGTAAAACTGTGTTTAGGCTTTTACAATTATTCCCATATCAGGATATTTTTGTGCTCATGCTATTTAGCACAGCTAAGCACTACTCGTACAAGACTAAGTGGTCAGGGGTATGACTGGTTGTGTCTAGGTGTCAGTTATAGGAGAAATTGGGTATGACCAGTGTTTGCTGGGGTTTATGGTGGGTGTTTGCTCATGTCGGGTTTACCACACGTATTACAAGTTGAAAGTAAATGCGTTAGCTTGAGCGCAATCACAATTTACGCTAGAATAATTACATTACAAAGTACAGTTACAGTCATAAAAACACTATCTAATAAACATATTTCCAAAAAAAAATTGAACAAAAAAGTTATAAGGGCCCAAAGATATAAGGTCTCAGGTGTTAGAGAAAAAAAAAGCAGACAAAGGGCTTTAACATACAGATACATATATATATACATGTCTAAAGATGTATATGTATGTATGTATAATATATATATATATATACATATTATATGTGTATACATATGTATTTATATGTTTATATATGTATTTACACACATACTGTATATACACATATAAATACATATATAGACATATACAGTATATATATATATATATATGTGTGTGTGTGTGTGTGCTTTGGACCCTTTTGCAGTTAAGGAGAAGAAAACATGTAAAAGCATATTAATGCAATATTCATATTTAATAAAGTTTTATACTGTGTATTTTTTCACATTTCAGTCTTCTGCACATGGCAGGATATGTTCTAAGTATTTATAAATATATATTCATTTATATGTATGTTTATATCTGTACTTATATATAAACATACATTTATGTATATAGATAGATAGATACATAGATATTGTACCAAAATACTGTCAGATATTTGTAGAAATATGTATTTATGAATAAATAGAACATATTCTGCTATGTAAAGAATATTGGAATGTGAAATATTCATATTTTCCTGCTTCCTTGACTTCTATGGGGGAAAACGTTATCGTGCACGCTATATTCTAAGTTCAGCTTTTTACGTGCATCAGGTTAGCGCACAAGCAAAAACAGTTTACTTTCAACTTGTATTGAGCTTACCTCTATTGGAGTTAGCGCTCGAGCGGGAGCATTAAATACCACTCCACTTGTAATCTGGCCCTATATGTTTTGTGTAAATTTTAAATAAACTTTCTGGCCTCTGTCAGTTTTCAGTCATCCAAGTAGCTTTCAAACTTCCTCTGTCCACGTGTTTCATGTTACTGGGTCATTTTCTCGCAGCAAATATTGCTGCAATCTCAACCCTCAAGAATGGAACATTGTGAAGGACAGTCTTATATGCACCGAGAAGAATGTGCATTGTTGTGGGAGTCTTTGATTACAGCCCAGGGGGTGTATACATAGAATAAAATGTGTTATAATGAACTGCAAAGTATTCCACTCTCTCAGTGCAAAGGGTTTGCTATCGTTCCATGCTCATGATAAATGTTTTGCCGCATTCCTTGAAAGTACTCATAACTCATATATCCTGTATGACTCCTGCTTTTTTGATAGGTTCAAAGTAGGTAAATTCCTTAAATTATATTTTTTTCGTAAATGTTTGTGTAATTATTTTTTAACTCATATGTATTACCTTTAGTGGACATATGTGTCTTGCTGGATAAATAATCTAAACTTTTGTGTGAATGTGAGTTTTTTAGTGATTTTTGTAGGATTAAATTCAGGTTACACGGATTAACACAGCACTGTGAACATAAACAGAAATTCTTGGAAAACTAACTTTATGTGGCTAGATTTAACAGTATAACATGCCCCTTTCTAGTTCCCTAAACATCTAGGGGTATATTTATCAAAGCGTCAACTGAAAATACGCTTGAATCCTACGTTGTATTTTGTCGCGAGATTGATCCGCCGTAGTTATCAAAGCGTCAAGATCTTCAAATGTTGAAATGTGTGACGAAATATACGCTCCCGCGATCTCAATCCGACGCAGATTGATGCTTGCGTCATTACAGATGTTTCAAATTCACATTCGACTCTATTTGACCATTTTCCCAATTTATCAAACATTTAACATGTACACTCACGTCAGCGTACATAGTTTTCAATCCGCCACCCTTGAGGCCATGGATGCCATAGAAATCAATGAGTCTGAAAACAAAGAAAGTTTATGTTTAATGCTGCAAGAGAATGAAGTATATTACATAATAAAAGTAAATTAGAAACTTTATTAAAATTCTATACCCTTTCTAAATCAAACAATATTATTGCTCCACATTTGGTGCACTAGTAGATAAAAGGATACAAATGAAAAATACATTACTACTTATAAATTATGTTACAACTTTGTCTCTCATTACAAAGCAAGGGGACAGTATTATTTCTCCAAATTTTTGCAAAGTTTTGCCCCAAACTTGTTGCACTAATAAATATAGGGGCGTATCTATCAAGCCATCAACCGCAAATACGCTGGAATTCCGCAGCATAATTGTTGCAAGCTTGATCTGACCTAGTTATCAAAGCCTACAGACTAGCAAATGTGGAAATTTGTGACGTAACATACGATCCGCCAGCCTCAATCCAACGCAGATCGATGCTTACGTCATTACAGATGTTCCGAATACACATTCGGCTCTATTTGACACCCTTTCCCAGTTATCAAATTTCTAACAGGTACGCTCACGGCTATTCCGGCCCAGCGTACCTGGTTTTCAATCCGCCACCCTGGAGGCCGTGGATGCCATAGAAATCAATGGGAGTCTGAAAGCACCGAAAGCTTATGTTCGATGCTGTCAGATATCCCATTGATTTCTATGGTTTAAAACAAGTTACATCTACACCTAACACCTGTCAGGATGCCAGGAATCAGACTGAGACGAGAAGTGCAAAAAGAATCACACCTTTATTAATAGCAAAAAATAATTAAAAGTCCACAAGTCAAATAACAAGCCAGGTATCAAAACCAGAGCTGGTAGTCAGACGAGCCAAGTCAGGAGCAAAAGCGAATAGTCAGACGAGCCGAGTCAGGAGCCAAAGCGAGTAGTCAGACGAGCCGGAATCAGGAACAAGGAGAACAACAGAGTCAGGAACAAGCCAGGAACCAGGAGGGACGTCAGACAGCCAGGTAATACACAGGAGCTCTCACAAACAGGTCTGAGACAACGCAAGGGCAAAGCATACTGAACAGAGGCCCTTTAAATAATAAGTGATGACATCACAATTCTGAGACTGCATCCTGTCTCACATGGATGATGTACATGTTAGGGTGCCAGGAATCAGACTGAGACAAGAAGTGCAAATATAATCACACCGTTATTAATAGCAAAAAATAATAAAAAGTCCACAAGTCAAATAACAAGCCAGGAATCAAAACCAGGACCTTAGTTGAGCTAGTAAGATGTAAGTCAAGAGGAGGAGATAGGGACAAATTACTATCCAAAAGAGAGGGATACTGGATACACAGGTTAAAAACAAGGGTTCCTTATGGATTAAATTCAGAGTTTGATCTCATCAATTTTTGGGAGTGAGAGCCTTTTGGCCTGTGTGTCCAGTATCCTGATGTTTATTATTATTATTATTTATTATTATTATTGTTGTCTATCTGACATTGAAAATCCCTTTTTCAATCTTTGTACTTACTGAGAATCCTGTGATTATAATTTTTGATTACCTTAGTATAATTTTTGACATTTTGGTGTAATTGTTAGCCACTAGAATTTAAATATGGTTGAAAACCCTTTTTCCCTCTTCTCCTGTAAATCATAAGATTGGATTGAATCCTCTATATATGTTTTCACATTAATTGGGAATTGATCAAATTTAGATTTTAATAAGAGAATGAATATTTAGTATTAGATTAATTTAGCCTCTTCTTTCTGTGTGTATGTATCAATTTTGTTATGCATTTAAATGTATCGAAATGTTGCAATCAATGTTACACTTAGCATGTACTTAAATTTGACACTTTATACTGTTAATGTAGGTAATTGGGAAATTCTTAGCAAAATTCAGTGAGTTTTATAATCATAAGCCTCTATGTGGACAATTTGAGTATAATATTTATAATGTGTCCATATATGCAACATAGAATTTAGACTTCAACAGGTGTACTTTGTTCCGCCCCAGGTAAAATAAGGGTGTAACTGTTTTAACCTATTAGCTGGCTTTAACTGATATTTAAGGATCATTAGAGCAAGTGACTGCAGCTACGATTACGGCCTTTGGAGCCGAAACGCGTTAGCAAGCAGTCCTTGGGGTGGAACAAGCACCTCTCACTTGTCTAGGGAATGAGTTTTGTTCATTGATGAACTTTTAATGTTTTCTTCAAATAAACTTTCTGCATATTCTACCGACTACCAGTGCATCCTTGAAACCCTTTCTTGCTACTTGTTAATTGAAACGAAGGAATTGCACGGAGTTACAGGTGATTATTCCTGCAAGCATAGTCCACTCACCTCTCATGAGAATTGGAGTACCGGGGAGAGACAGTGACGTCAGACGCCGAAAACCCTTGAGGCTGGAAGATGGAGCGAAGCTTAGCGGAGTAGTTTGGTCTCCGGTCCGCATTAAGGAACACATCAGCGGAAAAAGGTACCGTGGTGTTGGTGAGCTCTGAAGCCCATAAGAGGTAAAGCCATATTTCTGGAGCACGGTCACATTGATGTTTACACCCTGAAGTGGAGTTGAGTGGTGAAGAAGCGGACCAAGTCAGCTTACTTACACTGGAATCACTAGAGTTTATATATCAAGCGAAGCTTATAGTTTCTTTTGGGAGTTAATTTGGTGCCGATATCTATTGTATATTTGCATACTGAACAGAGGCCCTTTCAATAATAAGTGATGACATCACAATTCTGAGACTGCATCCTGTCTCACATGGATGATGTACATGTTAGGGTGCCAGGAATCAGACTGAGACAAGAAGTGCAAAAATAATCACACCGTTATTAATAGCAAAAAATAATAAAAAGTCCACAAGTCAAATAACAAGCCAGGAATCAAAACCAGAACTGGTAGTCAGACGAGCCGAGTCAGGAGCCAAAACGAATAGTCAGACGAGCCGGAATCAGGAACAAGGAGAACAGCAGAGTCAGGAACAAGCCAGGGATCAGGAACCAGGAGGGACGTCAGACAGCCAGGTAATACACAGGAGCTCTCACAAACAGGTCTAAGACAACGCAAGGGCAAAGCATACTGAACAGAGGCCCTTTAAATATTAAATAATGACATCACAATTCTGAGACTGCATCCTGTCTCACACGGATGATGTACACCAGTCTGGCCATAAAAGGAAGTGCAGGAAATGAGCAGCATCACACATTGTGCACCAGAGTCAGCAAGATAGGTGAGTAAAATGGCTGCCAGCAGCACATGGCAAACAAAACAGGGAAAAAACCCTGACAGTACCCTCCCCTCAATGACCCCTCCCCTGCGGGAGGACAAAAGGCTTATTGGGGAAACAGGCATGGAAGGCACGGAGGAGGGCGGGAGAATGAACATCAGAGGAGGGAACCCATGAGCGCTCCTCCGGACTGTAGCCCCTCCAGTGAACCAAATACTGTACACGGCCCCTGGACATACAAGAGTCTATAATGCTGCTGACCTCATACTCCTCATGGTTGTCAACAAAGATAGGACGGGGACGAGGCAACACAGTGGTAAACCGATTACAAACCAATGGTTTCAAGAGGGAGACATGAAAAACATTGGAGATGCGCATTGCAGGAGGAAGGTCAAGAGCGTAGGCCACAGGATTGACCCGGCGGAGTATTTGAAAAGGACCAACATAATGGGGAGCCAGTTTATTGGAAGGCACACGAAGGTTCAAGTTGCGGGAGGACAGCCAAACTCTCTCACCAACCTGGTAGGAAGGCGCGGGCAGACGCCTACGATCAGCCTGCAACTTTTGGCGCTGCATAGAACGATGAAGGCAATCCTGAATCTGCACCCACGTGGAACGGAGTTGCTGGAGATGCTCCTCCAAAGCCAGAATACCCTGAGACATGAATGAATCGAGCAACAAGGATGGTTGAAACCCATAATTCGCCATGAACGGGGATAACTTGGAGGAATCATTAATAGCACTATTACGAGCAAACTCTGTCCAAGGTAACAGTTCAGACCAATTATTGTGGTGATCTGAGACATAGCAACAGAGGAACTGTTCCAGAGCTTGATTAGACCGTTCCGCAGCCCCATTGGATTGAGGGTGATATGCCGAGAAGGAAAGCTGGATCCCCATTTGAGCACAAAAGGAACGCCAAAATCTGGAGACAAATTGGCTACCCCGGTCCGACACGATCTGCTTGGGTAACCCATGTAAACGGAAGACCTCCCGGGCAAAAATTGAAGCAAGCTCCTGAGCGGTAGGCAACTTCTTCAAGGGAATGCAATGTGACATTTTAGAAAAACGGTCAACCACCATAAGGATATAGGTTCAATAGGTTGAAGAAGACCCATACAGGTGGTTTCCGAAAATGGCAGGGTGGTTCCGTCACCACAAAATACTGCCCTCTGGGCAGGCTTTTCCACTTATTTATATAAAAGAAGTGTTACAAAATAGGTTGTTTCTACATCTGTAGCTTAAGCAAAAATTAGACTGCCCTTTGGGCAGGCTTATCGACTAGTATATATATATAAAATAACTTTATATGAGATATTGTTTGTTAAGGTATAAATCTAGCTATTTCTTGGACATTAACAGATAAAGAATAAAAGATTAGCTTTAGAGAAATGTGCTTGTTCATAAACAGTAATGAAATGGTATAAATAAAGTTGGGAAAAACCAGAATAACCGCAATATCGATGACTGTTAGTTAACAATAGTCCGATGTTCATCGCGCCATACTTGATGCGCGTGTTTTTGAAGGTTTTTTTTCATAAATAAGGGGATCGTATTTGTGGATCTGCGTCAGCGATATCTGGCGAGCGTATTGACGCAGGCGAATGCACTGAGATTGATGCTTTGATAAATATACCCCCTTTTGTCAACCTACAAAAAAATTATAATTAAAGGGATAGTCTAGTCAAAACTAAACTTTCATGATCAGAAAGAGCATGCAATTTAAAGCAACTTTCTAATTTACTTCTATTATCAATTTTTGTTCGTTCTCTTGGTATCTTTATTTGAAAAAGCAAGAATATAAGATTAGGAGCCAGCCCATTTTTGGTTCAGCACCTGGGTAGCATTTGCTGATTGTTGTAAAATAAAAGATAGGGACTCATTCTTGGAAGATATAATTCCTCCATACATAATAAGGGTTTATATGACTGTGGCTTTTTTAATTAACCACATATAACTTACAATTTAATGATATGGGTGAGATAATTAGGAGTAATTTACATATTCTCTAAGCTTCAGTAGCGAAGCATGGTCATGGTCTTTACGCAGTACACAATTTGAGATTATTTTTTTCGTCAATTCTAAAACTAAATTTGTTTCTTATTGTCGGTTTGGTCTCATGCAGCATGCTGAAAAAAAAGGTAAAGAGAGTTAAAAATAAAAAAAAATAATAACAAAAATTAATTTAAAAAAATTACATCTTTAAAATATAAAAAAAAAACATTTTCATGTGATTTTAACTATCTGTATATGTCAAAAATACCAAATCTGAATGTGAAATGTATATGTAGGCTACCATCTAGTGGTATTGGTAGGTATTACATCAAACCAAAAAGGTATTGTATTGGATATACTGTACCAACTGTAATCTAGCACTCCAAACACTTAAAGGGACACTGAACCCAAATTTTTTCTTTTGTGATTTAGATAGAGCATGACATTTTAAGCAACTTTCTAATATACTCCTATTATCAAATGTTCTTCATTCTCTTGATAGCTTTATTTGAAATGCAAGAATGTAAGTTTAGATTCCGGCCCATTTTTGGTGAACAACCTGGGTTGTTCTTGCTGATTGGTGGATAAATTCATCCACCAATAAATAAAGTGCTCTCCAGAGTTCTGAACCAAAAAAAAAAAAGCTTAGAGGCATTCTTTTCAAATAAAGATAGCAAGAGAAGGAAGAAAATGTTATAATAGGAGTAAATTTGAAAGTTGCTTAAAATTACATGCTCTATCTGAATCACGAAAGAAAAAAATGTGGGTTCAGTGTCCCTTTATTGTATGCACCAATGCACAGATATTTATATTAAAAAAATAAACAGTGAATTTTACTGCGCCAAAAAAAAATAAAAGCTAAATAGAATAATCGGTTTGGTCATGTGACTTTGCAATAATTTATTAATGTTACTGAAAAAAGTTGCACATTTATTTAAAGGAACATTTTACCCAAAACATTTCTCTAATTTAATTTGTTTTCATGTATCCATTTTACCTGCTGGAGTTTATGAAAGCATATTTTACTTTATTTCAGCATTTTAAATAGCTGAATTTTCTTGTGTTATCCCTGCCTATTCTGAAAGTTTCTATACTGAAGTATAGGTTAAATAAAACCTGTGTAAACATAGCCAGCAGAATAAATTACACTCACAGTAGGAGGTAGAAGAGATAAGAAATATTTAAATTTTCAGTTGTTCAGTATTGGGCTTTGGCTTACAGACATAATATAAAAAAGCATGTGTGTGTACAGTAAGTGATAAACTAAGGATATCTGATTTTGCTGCAATCTAAAACCATTTGATGGGTTGTGGTTTCAAAGAGCAAACCCTGCTATTTTAAATAAAAAATAAACCAAAACGAAAAATGTATCATACATTTTATACTGCAGCTGGTAAAGACAATTTTACAGTACACTGTTCTTTTAAGCACATTGTTTTATGTGCTTAATAATTTGTTCTTATTAATTGTCAATTTGTTAATTTTACAGCTATTAATATACTCTGAGGACTCATCTGATCTCTGCTGTAAGGACAGCACCCCAAAAAGCCCTTTTTAGGGCTACATCAATCGTTTTTTTTCTTTGTAATCTAATAGCAGTTGCCTGCCTGGCACTGCCAGCCTGTGTGTCAGGCTCACAGCATATACTGTGCCTACTTGCTCAGTGCAACCACTCATATCTGGTGTAATATTAGTGTAAATTAAAAAAAAAACTTTTACATCAGTCTGCTAGTGTAATCTAATTTCAGTAGCCAGGCCAGCCTGCCACTGCCAGCCTGTGTGTCAGGCTCACAGCATATACTGTGCCTATTTGCTCAGTGCCACCAGTCATATCTGACTGGTGTAACAGTAGTGTAATTTAAAAAAAAAAAAAAACTTTTACATCAGTCTGCTAGTGTAATCTAATAGCAGTTGCCTGCCTGCCACTGCCAGCCTGTGTGTCAGGCTCACAGCATATACTGTGCCTACTTGCTCAGTGCCACCACCAATCAATTCTGGTGTAACATTAGTGTAAATTAAAAAAAAAACTTTTACACCAGTCTGCTAGTGTAATCTAATTTCATTTGCCAGGCCAGCCTGCCACTGCCAGCCTGTGTGTCAGGCCCACAGCATATACTGTGCCTACTTGCTCAGTGCCACCAGTCATATCTGGTGTAACATTAGTGTAAATTTAAAAAAAAAAAAACTTTTACATCAGTCTGCTAGTGTAATCTAATTTCAGTTGCCAGGCCAGCCTGCCACTGCCAGCCTGTGTGTCAGGCTCACAGCATATACTGTGCCTACTTGCTCAGTGCCACCAGTCATATCTGGCTGGTGTAACAGTAGTGTAATTTAAAAAAAAAAAACTTTTACATCAGTCTGCTAGTGTAATCTAATAGCAGTTGCCTGCCTGCCACTGCCAGCCTGTGTGTCAGGCTCACAGCATATACTGTGCCTACTTGCTCAGTGCCACCACCAATCAATTCTGGTGTAACATTAGTGTAAATTAAAAAAAAAAAAACTTTTACACCAGTCTGCTAGTGTAATCTAATTTCATTTGCCAGGCCAGCCTGCCACTGCCAGCCTGTGTGTCATGCTCATAGCATATACTGTGACTACTTGCTCAGTGCCACCACTCATATCTGGTGTAACATTAGTGTAAATTTAAAAAAAAAACTTTTACATCAGTCTGCTAGTGTAATCTAATTTCAGTTGCCAGGCCAGCCTGCCACTGCCAGCCTGTGTGTCAGGCTCACAGCATATACTGTGCCTACTTGCTCAGTGCCACCACTCATATCTGGTGTAACATTAGTGTAAATTTAAAAAAAAAACTTTTACATCAGTCTGCTAGTGTAATCTAATTTCAGTTGCCAGGCCAGCCTGCCACTGCCAGCCTGTGTGTCAGGCTCACAGCATATACTGTGCCTACTTGCTCAGTGCCACCACCAGTCATATCTGGTGTAACATTAGTGTAAATTTAAAAAAAACCTTTTACACCAGTCTGCTAGTGTAATCTAATTTCATTTGCCAGGTCAGCCTGCCACTGCCAGCCTGTGTGTGAGGCTCACAGCATATACTGTGCCTACTTGCTCAGTGCCACCACCAGTCATATCTGGTGTAACAGTAATGTAAATTAAAAAAAAAAAAAAATTTTGACTGTGAAACATCAGTCTGCTAGTGTAATCTAATTGCAGTTGCCTGCCTGCCTGCCAGCGTGTGTGCCAGACCCACTTGCCCAGTGCCACACCACTCATATCTGGTGTAACATTAGTGTAAATTAAAAAAAAAACTTGTACATCAGTCTGCTAGTGTAATCTAATTTCAGTTGCCAGGCCAGCCTGCCACTGCCAGATTGTGTGTCAGGCTCACAGCATATACTGTGCCTACTTGCTCAGTGCCACCACCAGTCATATCTGGTGTAACATTAGTGTAAATTTTTAAAAAAAACTTGTACATCAGTCTGCTAGTGTAATCTAATTTCATTTGCCAGGCCAGCCTGCCACTGCCAGCCTGTGTGTCAGGCTCACAGCATATACTGTGCCTACTTGCTCAGTGCCACCACTCATATCTGGTGTAACATTAGTGTAAATTTTTTAAAAAAAACTTTTACATCAGTCTGCTAGTGTAATCTAATTTCAGTTGCCAGCCTGTGTGTCAGGCTCACAGCATATACTGTGCCTACTAGCTCAGTGCCACCACCAGTCATATCTCGTGTAACAGTAGTGTAAATTAAAAAAAAAAAAAATTTTGACTGTGAAACATCAGTCTGCTAGTGTAATCTAATTGCAGTTGCCTGCCTGACAGCGTGTGTGCCAGGCCCACTTGCCCAGTGCCACACCACTCATATCTGGTGTAACATTAGTGTAAATTTAAAAAAAAAACTTTTACATCAGTCTGCTAGTGTAATCTAATTTCAGTTGCCAGGCCAGCCTGCCACTGCCAGCCTGTGTGTCAGGCTCACAGCATATACTGTGCCTACTTGCTCAGTGCCACCACCAGTCATATCTGGTGTAAAATTAGTGTAAATTTTAAAAAAAACTTTTACACCAGTCTGCTAGTGTAATCTAACTTCATTTGCCAGGTCAGCCTGCCACTGCCAGCCTGTGTGTCAGGCTCACAGCATATACTGTGCCTACTTGCTCAGTGCCACCACCAGTCATATCTGGTGTAACAGTAGTGTAAATTTAAAAAAAAAAAATTTTTTGACTGTGAAACATCAGTCTGCTAGTGTAATCTAATTGCAGTTGCCTGCCTGCCAGCGTGTGTGCCAGACCCACTTGCCCAGTGCCACACCACTCATATCTGGTGTAACATTAGTGTAAATTAAAAAAAAAACTTGTACATCAGTCTGCTAGTGTAATCTAATTTCAGTTGCCAGGCCAGCCTGCCACTGCCAGCCTGTGTGTCAGGCTCACAGCATATACTGTGCCTACTTGCTCAGTGCCACCAGTCATATCTGGCTGGTGTAACAGTAGTGTAATTTAAAAAAAAAAACCTTTACATCAGTCTGCTAGTGTAATCTAATAGCAGTTGCCTGCCTGCCACTGCCAGCCTGTGTGTCAGGCTCACAGCATATACTGTGCCTACTTGCTCAGTGCCACCACCAGTCATATCTGGTGTAACATTAGTGTAAATTTAAAAAAAAAAAAGTTTTACATCAGTCTGCTAGTGTAGTCTAATTTCAGTTGCCAGGCCAGCCTGCCACTGCCAGCCTCTGTGTCAGGCTCACAGCATATACTGTGCCTACGTGCTCAGTGCCACCAGTCATATCTGGTGTAACAGTAGTGTAAATTTTAAAAAAAACTTTTACATCAGTCTGCTAGTGTAATCTAATTTCAGTTGCCAGGCCAGCCTGCCACTGCCAGCCTCTGTGTCAGGCTCACAGCATATACTGTGCCTACTTGCTCAGTGCCACCACTCATATCTGGTGTAACAGTAGTGTAAATTTTAAAAAAAAAACTTTTACACCAGTCTGCTAGTGTAATCTAATTTCATTTGCCAGGCCAGCCTGCCACTGCCAGCCTGTGTGTCAGGCTCACAGCATATACTGTGCCTACTTGCTCAGTGCCACCACCAATCAATTCTGGTGTAAGATTAGTGTAAATTAAAAAAAAAAACTTTTACACCAGTCTGCTAGTGTAATCTAATTTAATTTGCCAGGCCAGCCTGCCACTGCCAGCCTGTGTGTCAGGCCCACAGCATATACTGTGCCTACTTGCTCAGTGCCACCAGTCATATCTGGTGTAACATTAGTGTAAATTTAAAAAAAAAAAAAACTTTTACATCAGTCTGCTAGTGTAATCTAATTTCAGTTGCCAGGCCAGCCTGCCACTGCCAGCCTGTGTGTCAGGCTCACAGCATATACTGTGCCTACTTGCTCAGTGCCACCAGTCATATCTGGCTGGTGTAACAGTAGTGTTATTTAAAAAAAAAAAAAACTTTTACATCAGTCTGCTAGTGTAATCTAATAGCAGTTGCCTGCCTGCCACTGCCAGCCTGTGTGTCAGGCTCACAGCATATACTGTGCCTACTTGCTCAGTGCCACCACCAATCAATTCTGGTGTAACATTAGTGTAAATTAAAAAAAAACAACTTTTACACCAGTCTGCTAGTGTAATCTAATTTCATTTGCCAGGCCAGCCTGCCACTGCCAGCCTGTGTGTCAGGCTCATAGCATATACTGTGCCTACTTGCTCAGTGCCACCACTCATATCTGGTGTAACATTAGTGTAAATTTTTTAAAAAAACTTTTACATCAGTCTGCTAGTGTAATCTAATTTCATTTGCCAGGCCAGCCTGCCACTGCCAGCCTGTGTGTCAGGCTCACAGCATATACTGTGCCTACTTGCTCAGTGCCACCACTCATATCTGGTGTAACATTAGTGTAAATTTAAAAAAAAAACTTTTACATCAGTCTGCTAGTGTAATCTAATTTCAGTTGCCAGGCCAGCCTGCCACTGCCAGCCTGTGTGTCAGGCTCACAGCATATACTGTGCCTACTTGCTCAGTGCCACCACCAGTCATATCTGGTGTAAAATTAGTGTAAATTTAAAAAAAAACTTTTACACCAGTCTGCTAGTGTAATCTAACTTCATTTGCCAGGTCAGCCTGCCACTGCCAGCCTGTGTGTCAGGCTCACAGCATATACTGTGCCTACTTGCTCAGTGCCACCACCAGTCATATCTGGTGTAACAGTAGTGTAAATTTAAAAAAAAAAAATTTTTGACTGTGAAACATCAGTCTGCTAGTGTAATCTAATTGCAGTTGCCTGCCTGCCAGCGTGTGTGCCAGACCCACTTGCCCAGTGCCACACCACTCATATCTGGTGTAACATTAGTGTAAATTAAAAAAAAAACTTGTACATCAGTCTGCTAGTGTAATCTAATTTCAGTTGCCAGGCCAGCCTGCCACTGCCAGCCTGTGTGTCAGGCTCACAGCATATACTGTGCCTACTTGCTCAGTGCCACCAGTCATATCTGGCTGGTGTAACAGTAGTGTAATTTAAAAAAAAAAAAACCTTTACATCAGTCTGCTAGTGTAATCTAATAGCAGTTGCCTGCCTGCCACTGCCAGCCTGTGTGTCAGGCTCACAGCATATACTGTGCCTACTTGCTCAGTGCCACCACCAGTCATATCTGGTGTAACATTAGTGTAAATTTTAAAAAAAAACTTGTACACCAGTCTGCTAGTGTAATCTGATTTCATTTGCCAGGCCAGCCTGCCACTGCCAGACTGTGTGTCAGGCTCACAGCATATACTGTGCCTACTAGCTCAGTGCCACCACCAGTCATATCTGGTGTAACAGTAGTGTAAATTAAAAAAACAACCTTTTTTACTGTGAAACATCAGTCTGCTAGTGTAATCTAATTGCAGTTGCCTGCCTGCCAGCGTGTGTGCCAGACCCACTTGTCCAGTGCCACACCACTCATATCTGGTGTAACAGTAGTGTAAATTTAAAAAAAAAACTTTTACATCAGTCTGCTAGTGTAATCTAATAGCAGTTGCCTGCCTGCCACTGCCAGCCTGTGTGTCAGGCTCACAGCATATACTGTGCCTACTTGCTCAGTGCCACCACCAGTCATATCTGGTGTAACATTAGTGTAAATTAAAAAAACAAAAAAAATTTTGACTGTGAAACATCAGTCTGCTAGTGTAATCTAATTGCAGTTGCCTGCCTGACAGCGTGTGTGCCAGGCCCACTTGCCCAGTGCCACACCACTCATATCTGGTGTAACATTAGTGTAAATTTAAAAAAAAAAACTTTTACATCAGTCTGCTAGTGTAATCTAATTTCAGTTGCCAGGCCAGCCTGCCACTGCCAGCCTGTGTGTCAGGCTCACAGCATATACTGTGCCTACTTGCTCAGTGCCACCACCAGTCATATCTGGTGTAAAATTAGTGTAAATTTAAAAAAAAACTTTTACACCAGTCTGCTAGTGTAATCTAACTTCATTTGCCAGGTCAGCCTGCCACTGCCAGCCTGTGTGTCAGGCTCACAGCATATACTGTGCCTACTTGCTCAGTGCCACCACTCATATCTGGTGTAACATTAGTGTAAATTTTTTTAAAAAACTTTTACATCAGTCTGCTAGTGTAATCTAATTTCATTTGCCAGGCCAGCCTGCCACTGCCAGCCTGTGTGTCAGGCTCACAGCATATACTGTGCCTACTTGCTCAGTGCCACCACTCATATCTGGTGTAACATTAGTGTAAATTTAAAAAAAAAACTTTTACATCAGTCTGCTAGTGTAATCTAATTTCAGTTGCCAGGCCAGCCTGCCACTGCCAGCCTGTGTGTCAGGCTCACAGCATATACTGTGCCTACTTGCTCAGTGCCACCACCAGTCATATCTGGTGTAAAATTAGTGTAAATTTTAAAAAAAACTTTTACACCAGTCTGCTAGTGTAATCTAACTTCATTTGCCAGGTCAGCCTGCCACTGCCAGCCTGTGTGTCAGGCTCACAGCATATACTGTGCCTACTTGCTCAGTGCCACCACCAGTCATATCTGGTGTAACAGTAGTGTAAATTTAAAAAAAAAAAATTTTTGACTGTGAAACATCAGTCTGCTAGTGTAATCTAATTGCAGTTGCCTGCCTGCCAGCGTGTGTGCCAGACCCACTTGCCCAGTGCCACACCACTCATATCTGGTGTAACATTAGTGTAAATTAAAAAAAAAACTTGTACATCAGTCTGCTAGTGTAATCTAATTTCAGTTGCCAGGCCAGCCTGCCACTGCCAGCCTGTGTGTCAGGCTCACAGCATATACTGTGCCTACTTGCTCAGTGCCACCAGTCATATCTGGCTGGTGTAACAGTAGTGTAATTTAAAAAAAAAAAAACCTTTACATCAGTCTGCTAGTGTAATCTAATAGCAGTTGCCTGCCTGCCACTGCCAGCCTGTGTGTCAGGCACACAGCATATACTGTGCCTACTTGCTCAGTGCCACCACCAGTCATATCTGGTGTAACATTAGTGTAAATTTTAAAAAAAAACTTGTACACCAGTCTGCTAGTGTAATCTGATTTCATTTGCCAGGCCAGCCTGCCACTGCCAGACTGTGTGTCAGGCTCACAGCATATACTGTGCCTACTAGCTCAGTGCCACCACCAGTCATATCTGGTGTAACAGTAGTGTAAATTAAAAAAACAACCTTTTTTACTGTGAAACATCAGTCTGCTAGTGTAATCTAATTGCAGTTGCCTGCCTGCCAGCGTGTGTGCCAGACCCACTTGTCCAGTGCCACACCACTCATATCTGGTGTAACAGTAGTGTAAATTTAAAAAAAAAACTTTTACATCAGTCTGCTAGTGTAATCTAATAGCAGTTGCCTGCCTGCCACTGCCAGCCTGTGTGTCAGGCTCACAGCATATACTGTGCCTACTTGCTCAGTGCCACCACCAGTCATATCTGGTGTAACATTAGTGTAAATTAAAAAAAAAAAAAATTTTGACTGTGAAACATCAGTCTGCTAGTGTAATCTAATTGCAGTTGCCTGCCTGACAGCGTGTGTGCCAGGCCCACTTGCCCAGTGCCACACCACTCATATCTGGTGTAACATTAGTGTAAATTTTAAAAAAAAAACTTTTACATCAGTCTGCTAGTGTAATCTAATTTCAGTTGCCAGGCCAGCCTGCCACTGCCAGCCTGTGTGTCAGGCTCACAGCATATACTGTGCCTACTTGCTCAGTGCCACCACCAGTCATATCTGGTGTAAAATTAGTGTAAATTTAAAAAAAAACTTTTACACCAGTCTGCTAGTGTAATCTAACTTCATTTGCCAGGTCAGCCTGCCACTGCCAGCCTGTGTGTCAGGCTCACAGCATATACTGTGCCTACTTGCTCAGTGCCACCACCAGTCATATCTGGTGTAACAGTAGTGTAAATTTAAAAAAAAAAAAATTTTTGACTGTGAAACATCAGTCTGCTAGTGTAATCTAATTGCAGTTGCCTGCCTGCCAGCGTGTGTGCCAGACCCACTTGCCCAGTGCCACACCACTCATATCTGGTGTAACATTAGTGTAAATTAAAAAAAAAACTTGTACATCAGTCTGCTAGTGTAATCTAATTTCAGTTGCCAGGCCAGCCTGCCACTGCCAGCCTGTGTGTCAGGCTCACAGCATATACTGTGCCTACTTGCTCAGTGCCACCAGTCATATCTGGCTGGTGTAACAGTAGTGTAATTTAAAAAAAAAAAACCTTTACATCAGTCTGCTAGTGTAATCTAATAGCAGTTGCCTGCCTGCCACTGCCAGCCTGTGTGTCAGGCTCACAGCATATACTGTGCCTACTTGCTCAGTGCCACCACCAGTCATATCTGGTGTAACATTAGTGTAAATTTAAAAAAAAAAAAGTTTTACATCAGTCTGCTAGTGTAGTCTAATTTCAGTTGCCAGGCCAGCCTGCCACTGCCAGCCTCTGTGTCAGGCTCACAGCATATACTGTGCCTACGTGCTCAGTGCCACCAGTCATATCTGGTGTAACAGTAGTGTAAATTTAAAAAAAAACTTTTACATCAGTCTGCTAGTGTAATCTAATTTCAGTTGCCAGGCCAGCCTGCCACTGCCAGCCTCTGTGTCAGGCTCACAGCATATACTGTGCCTACTTGCTCAGTGCCACCACTCATATCTGGTGTAACAGTAGTGTAAATTTAAAAAAAAAAACTTTTACACCAGTCTGCTAGTGTAATCTAATTTCATTTGCCAGGCCAGCCTGCCACTGCCAGCCTGTGTGTCAGGCTCACAGCATATACTGTGCCTACTTGCTCAGTGCCACCACCAATCAATTCTGGTGTAAGATTAGTGTAAATTAAAAAAAAAAAACTTTTACACCAGTCTGCTAGTGTAATCTAATTTAATTTGCCAGGCCAGCCTGCCACTGCCAGCCTGTGTGTCAGGCCCACAGCATATACTGTGCCTACTTGCTCAGTGCCACCAGTCATATCTGGTGTAACATTAGTGTAAATTTAAAAAAAAAAAAAACTTTTACATCAGTCTGCTAGTGTAATCTAATTTCAGTTGCCAGGCCAGCCTGCCACTGCCAGCCTGTGTGTCAGGCTCACAGCATATACTGTGCCTACTTGCTCAGTGCCACCAGTCATATCTGGCTGGTGTAACAGTAGTGTTATTTAAAAAAAAAAAAAACTTTTACATCAGTCTGCTAGTGTAATCTAATAGCAGTTGCCTGCCTGCCACTGCCAGCCTGTGTGTCAGGCTCACAGCATATACTGTGCCTACTTGCTCAGTGCCACCACCAATCAATTCTGGTGTAACATTAGTGTAAATTAAAAAAAAACAACTTTTACACCAGTCTGCTAGTGTAATCTAATTTCATTTGCCAGGCCAGCCTGCCACTGCCAGCCTGTGTGTCAGGCTCATAGCATATACTGTGCCTACTTGCTCAGTGCCACCACTCATATCTGGTGTAACATTAGTGTAAATTTTTTAAAAAAACTTTTACATCAGTCTGCTAGTGTAATCTAATTTCATTTGCCAGGCCAGCCTGCCACTGCCAGCCTGTGTGTCAGGCTCACAGCATATACTGTGCCTACTTGCTCAGTGCCACCACTCATATCTGGTGTAACATTAGTGTAAATTTAAAAAAAAAAACTTTTACATCAGTCTGCTAGTGTAATCTAATTTCAGTTGCCAGGCCAGCCTGCCACTGCCAGCCTGTGTGTCAGGCTCACAGCATATACTGTGCCTACTTGCTCAGTGCCACCACCAGTCATATCTGGTGTAAAATTAGTGTAAATTTAAAAAAAAACTTTTACACCAGTCTGCTAGTGTAATCTAACTTCATTTGCCAGGTCAGCCTGCCACTGCCAGCCTGTGTGTCAGGCTCACAGCATATACTGTGCCTACTTGCTCAGTGCCACCACCAGTCATATCTGGTGTAACAGTAGTGTAAATTTAAAAAAAAAAAATTTTTGACTGTGAAACATCAGTCTGCTAGTGTAATCTAATTGCAGTTGCCTGCCTGCCAGCGTGTGTGCCAGACCCACTTGCCCAGTGCCACACCACTCATATCTGGTGTAACATTAGTGTAAATTAAAAAAAAAACTTGTACATCAGTCTGCTAGTGTAATCTAATTTCAGTTGCCAGGCCAGCCTGCCACTGCCAGCCTGTGTGTCAGGCTCACAGCATATACTGTGCCTACTTGCTCAGTGCCACCAGTCATATCTGGCTGGTGTAACAGTAGTGTAATTTAAAAAAAAAAAAACCTTTACATCAGTCTGCTAGTGTAATCTAATAGCAGTTGCCTGCCTGCCACTGCCAGCCTGTGTGTCAGGCTCACAGCATATACTGTGCCTACTTGCTCAGTGCCACCACCAGTCATATCTGGTGTAACATTAGTGTAAATTTTAAAAAAAAACTTGTACACCAGTCTGCTAGTGTAATCTGATTTCATTTGCCAGGCCAGCCTGCCACTGCCAGACTGTGTGTCAGGCTCACAGCATATACTGTGCCTACTAGCTCAGTGCCACCACCAGTCATATCTGGTGTAACAGTAGTGTAAATTAAAAAAACAACCTTTTTTACTGTGAAACATCAGTCTGCTAGTGTAATCTAATTGCAGTTGCCTGCCTGCCAGCGTGTGTGCCAGACCCACTTGTCCAGTGCCACACCACTCATATCTGGTGTAACAGTAGTGTAAATTTAAAAAAAAAACTTTTACATCAGTCTGCTAGTGTAATCTAATAGCAGTTGCCTGCCTGCCACTGCCAGCCTGTGTGTCAGGCTCACAGCATATACTGTGCCTACTTGCTCAGTGCCACCACCAGTCATATCTGGTGTAACATTAGTGTAAATTAAAAAAAAAAAAACTTTTACATCAGTCTGCTAGTGTAATCTAATTTCAGTTGCCAGGCCAACCTGCCACTGCCAGCCTGTGTGTCAGGCTCACAGCATATACTGTGCCTACTTCCTCAGTGCCACCAGTCATATCTGGTGTAACAGTAGTGTAAATTTAAAAAAAAAAAAAACTTTTACATCAGTCTGCTAGTGTAGTCTAATTTCAGTTGCCAGGCCAGCCTGCCACTGCCAGCCTCTGTGTCAGGCTCACAACATATACTGTGCCTACTTGCTCAGTGCCACCACCACTCATATCTGGTGTAACATTAGTGTAAATTTAAAAAAAAAACTTTTACATCAGTCTGCTAGTGTAATCTAATTTCAGTTGCCAGGCCAGCCTGCCACTGCCAGCTTGTGTGTCAGGCTCACAGCATATACTGTGCCTACTTGCTCAGTGCCACCACCAGTCATATCTGGTGTAACATTAGTGTAAATTTTTAAAAAAAAACTTTTACACCAGTCTGCTAGTGTAATCTAATTTCATTTGCCAGGCCAGCCTGCCACTGCCAGCCTGTGTGTCAGGCTCACAGCATATACTGTGCCTACTTGCTCAGTGCCACCACTCATATCTGGTGTAACATTAGTGTAAATTTTTTTAAAAAACTTTTACATCAGTCTGCTAGTGTAATCTAATTTCAGTTGCCAGACCAGCCTGCCACTGCCAGCCTGTGTGTCAGGCTCACAGCATATACTGTGCCTACTTGCTCAGTGCCACCAACAGTCATATCTGGTGTAACATTAGTGTAAATTAAAAAAAAACAACTTTTACACCAGTCTGCTAGTGTAATCTAATTTCATTTGCCAGGCCAGCCTGCCACTGCCAGACTGTGTGTCAGGCTCACAGCATATACTGTGCCTACTAGCTCAGTGCCACCACCAGTCATATCTGGTGTAACAGTAGTGTAAATTAAAAAAAACAACCTTTTTTGACTGTGAAACATCAGCCTGCTAGTGTAATCTAATTGCAGTTGCCTGCCTGACAGTGTGTGTGCCAGGCCCACTTGCCCAGTGCCACACCACTCATATCTGGTGTAACAGTAGTGTAAATTTAAAAAAAAAACTTTTACATCAGTCTGCTAGTGTAATCTTATAGCAGTTGCCTGCCTGCCACTGCCAGCCTGTGTGTCAGGCTCACAGCATATACTGTGCCTACTTGCTCAGTGCCACCACCAGTCATATCTGGTGTAACATTAGTGTATATTTAAAAAAAAAAAACTTTTACATCAGTCTGCTAGTGTAATCTAATTTCAGTTGCCAGGCCAACCTGCCACTGCCAGCATGTGTGTCAGGCTCACAGCATATACTGTGCCTACTTGCTCAGTGCCACCAGTCATATCTGGTGTAACAGTAGTGTAAATTTAAAAAAAAAAAACTTTTACATCAGTCTGCTAGTGTAGTCTAATTTCAGTTGCCAGGCCAGCCTGCCACTGCCAGCCTCTGTGTCAGGCTCACAGCATATACTGTGCCTACTTGCTCAGTGCCACCAGTCATATCTGGTGTAACAGTAGTGTAAATTAAAAAAAAAACTTTTACATCAGTCTGCTAGTGTAATCTAATTTCAGTTGCCAGGCCAGCCTGCCACTGCCAGCCTCTGTGTCAGGCTCACAGCATATACTGTGCCTACTTGCTCAGTGCCACCACTTATATCTGGTGTAACAGTAGTGTAAATTTAAAAAAAAAACAACTTTTACATAAGTCTGCTAGTGTAATCTAATTTCAGTTGCCAGGCCAGCCTGCCACTGCCAGCCTGTGTGTCAGGCTCACAACATATACTGTGCCTACTTGCTCAGTGCTACCACTCATATCTGGTGTAACAGTAGTGTAAATTTAAAAAAAAAAATAACTTTTACACCAGTGTGCTAGTGTAATCTAATTTCAGTTGCCAGGCCAGCCTGCCACTGCCAGCCTGTGTGTCAGGCTCACAGCATATACTGTGCCTACTTGCTCAGTGCCACCACCAGTCATATCTGGTGTAACATTAGTGTATATTTAAAAAAAAAAAACTTTTACATCAGTCTGCTAGTGTAATCTAATTTCAGTTGCCAGGCCAACCTGCCACTGCCAGCATGTGTGTCAGGCTCACAGCATATACTGTGCCTACTTTCTCAGTGCCACCAGTCATATCTGGTGTAACAGTAGTGTAAATTAAAAAAAAAAAAACTTTTACATCAGTCTGCTAGTGTAGTCTAATTTCAGTTGCCAGGCCAGCCTGCCACTGCCAGCCTCTGTGTCAGGCTCACAGCATATACTGTGCCTACTTGCTCAGTGCCACCAGTCATATCTGGTGTAACAGTAGTGTAAATTAAAAAAAAAACTTTTACATCAGTCTGCTAGTGTAATCTAATTTCAGTTGCCAGGCCAGCCTGCCACTGCCAGCCTCTGTGTCAGGCTCACAGCATATACTGTGCCTACTTGCTCAGTGCCACCACTTGTATCTGGTGTAACAGTAGTGTAAATTTAAAAAAAAACAACTTTTACATCAGTCTGCTAGTGTAATCTAATTTCAGTTGCCAAGCCAGCCTGCCACTGCCAGCCTGTGTGTCAGGCTCACAACATATACTGTGCCTACTTGCTCAGTGCTACCACTCATATCTGATGTAACAGTAGTGTAAATTTAAAAAAAAAAAAAACTTTTACATCAGTCTGCTAGTGTAATCTAATTTCAGTTGCCAGGCCAGCCTGCCACTGCCAGCCTGTGTGTCAGGCTCACAGCATATACTGTGCCTACTTGCTCAGTGCCACCACTCATATTATCTTGTTTAATAGTAGTGTAAGTGTACATTTTAAAAATAAAAAAAACTATTTTGACTGTGAAACATGTCTGCTTTTTTGTGTCAGGCTCACAGCGTATACTGTGCCCACTTGTCCAGTGCCACCACTCACATTATCTTGTTTAATAGTAGTGTAAGTGTACATTTTAAAAATAAAAAAAACTATTTTGACTGTGAAACATAAGTCTGCTTTTTTGTGTCAGGCTCACAGCGTATACTGTGCCCACTTGTCCAGTGCCACCACTCACATTATCTTGTTTAATAGTAGTGTAAGTGTACATTTTAAAAATAAAAAAACTATTTTGACTGTGAAACATTAGTCTGCTTTTTTGTGTCAGGCTCACAGCGTATACTGTGCCCACTCACAGTAGCTTGCACGCATAGTAGCACTAATTGAAAAAAAAATGACAGGCAGAGGCAGGCCAACCCGCAGGGGCCATCGTGGTTGTGGTGCTGTGATTCCCTTTGGCCATAGAATAATGCCCAGTGTTAGGCCACGTACCATGAACACGAAAAGTGCTGATGAAATAGTTGACTTTATAACACAGGACACCCAATCTTCTACAGCTTCCGCTCGTAACCTTGACGCACCATCCTCCTCCTCTAGCTTAGCTTCGGGCACCTCTCAACTTACCACTCGCCCGCCTGCCGCCACCACCGACACTAGCACCACAGCCGCCTCACTTGATCTGTCAGAGGAGTTATGTACACCTTAGTGTGAAGAAAAGAGTGATGCGCAACCATCATTGACAGAGGATGTAGATAACTGTGATATCTCTCAGTCAGGCAGCATTACTGTTATGTTTAAGTATGAACTAGTACCCTTGTTCTTTGCAGGACCACTCAGTCTCACACCTTACCTCGGGT